>NW_008651108.1:0-55200 GCF_000695815.1 Acanthisitta chloris
CCCAGGTCCCTTTCTGCCTGGCTGCATGGGGACACTCAACTCAGGGTCTAACCAGGTTGTCAACATCAGCAGCTCTCCTTGCTGAAGTGTTAGCCCTATCCCATCTGTAGTTGAAAGTGTTTCAAATGAGACTTTTTTTCCCCAAGCCACAAGTCTGCTGGGGCCCTGGGATGACTCTTCTTTTTAGGGAAGAAATCCAAGCCATTCAAAGGCCAGTAGCACACGTGACAGCTTTCTCAAGCTCAAAATAATAAGGATGGTTTCCGTACCAACTCCAAAATACCAACCTTTTCCTAAAGGAGACTCCAGCGGGAGTGCGAACGAGGCTGTAGCTCATCTTTAATAATGCTACTTTTAAAAATAAATCATGTTTTATGGATCTAAACTTAGCCTCTCCAGATAAGCGAGTCCCGGGGCCGCTGGTGATTAATATGCAGTACTGGAGCGTGGCCCAGCGGGGCCCTGATTAATAGCGATGACATCATGACTTTTAAACATTCTGTTAATGCCGGCCCTGGTGACAAATGGGGACGCGCGGCATCGCTTCCCGTGGCATTTGCGTCCACAGAGCGAGGGCTGGGAGCAGTGCCCTCTCGCCTCCCCGGGCCAGGCAGAGGAGCCTGCTGCTGCCTCCAGGGATAACCTGCACCGTCCCCTGGGACTTGCACTGCAGCAACCCTTCCCCATCCTCCCCCTCCAGTGTCCTTGTTCAGAGGCTTCCCTGGAGGGAAAGGCAGATAAGCTGGGGCTCTTTAAGCACGCTATCCACCTGCAGCTTTCTCTGACACCCTACTCTTCAGGGAGCTTGCTCAAATACTTATGGCCAAGCAGCTCCCCATATAAAGGCTCCTGCTCCCTGCTGCAGTCCTCCCTGAGTTTTCAGGGGCTGGTACCCCACAACTCTGACATAGCACATGCCCCTCACAGGTGTGAAGCCTGGGTCCATACCCTTCTGGACATCAGCAGGTGACAAGTTTGCTTCAGCCAGCACCTCTCCCCTTCAGACACAGGAGCTGATTAATATGTGTGAATGCTGCTTGTGCTGCCAGGGAGGAAGGACAGCTGCTGTTGTGTACCATTTCATAGTCTGATGCAGTGTCATGACCTCCTGGTCTTTGCCACTTATGGTTGGTCTCCCGTGTTGTGGGGCAGCATGTTGCATGAGTGCCTGTATCTTCCCACAATACCTAACAGGCAGCAACTCCCCAGGTATGCTCTGTGCCTGCAGGCTGTGAACTGATGAACAACCCCATCACTTCCCTTTTCCTCTCTTTTATGCTTTTATGGCATTTTACAGGCAGAAGTCTTCAACTAGAGTGCTGGCCTTGACCTCCATGGATGCTCTGGATCAGTTTCTGGATGCATCTGGGTCCTCATGGATGCTCTACAGAGTGATGCCTGGATATTAGGGTTTGGGATGTGTTTCTACTTCTTGTTTGCAGGGTTTGAGCTGGACCAGTCCAGTGTTTGGATAGCAATCTAATAGACCAGGCTGCTAAAACTTTAGAATCCTGATGAGCATGTTTCTCAACTGTCTTAAGATTTTGCTAGGATTTTTTGCCTGGTTTCCAAATAAATTCTCCTCTACCATCCCACCAGCACCAGAGAGAAAGATGTTGTTATGAGCATTCTGCCTTTGCTTTCAAATGATAACCCCATGAATCTGCATTGCATTTGGCATCCAAAAGTAATCCCAAGAGCTTTTTAGACAGTTTGAGTTTTATAATACAATTTCACCTTTGCAGTGCTCTCTAAGCCACACTAATGTGTAGTGCAGGGACCAAATATGTGAGAAGTTCTGAACTGGAAAAAATCTGCATGAGACTCACTGGTTGTGCTGGGATAGGAGCTTTGCCAGGTACTGCCCGGTAGTCCCATAGTTGTTAGAAGTTTCACAAAAAGCTCTTGTATTAAAGTCATATTTGGTCTACTGCTGTCTCTTTGTACCTTCCTATATCAAATGACTGTGCTGCATTTTCAAGAGCTTTTCTTGCTGAGTAGACAGGTTGCTTTGGACTTGCTCAGTGTGTGGGGAGGGTTTTTTACTCCTAAACACCTCCCTTTAAAACCCAAGACATCTAACTGTAATGCTGTGCTGTACAGAGCATATTTTATGATCTTAAAGGTCTGAGAATATAAAAAGTGTTATAAATATATAACCTCTGAGCTAGTGAGCATCAGCTGGGAAAATGTTCCCCTCCCCTTTGGCATGACTAGGAGAATGCAGACACGCTCCCTGTCAGAGAAATCTTTGCTTGGTGGCATCATCTGCTCTGCAATGTTTCACCCTTGCAGCAAATCCTCTCACCCCTTCTCCAATCAGTCTCCTTCTTTGCACTTTCAAAGTTTTTGTCACCCCACCTTTAATGCGTGCTCCTTGTGCAGTGATAAAGCACAGCTCAGAGTGAAGGCAATGTGGATGGAATCAGGGGCATCTATTTTTGTGTCTCAGCCATGGACTTGTGTGGTTCAGCTTGCTCCTCAGCATCAGGAACAAATTGGTATTTGTCATAAGCTCTTTTGATCCTTGAAGAAAATGAAGGGCCATTTAACATTTTTAGAGTAATAATAATAATGGAGGGAAAGGGATGTATTGTGGTATCTGAGAACAGCAGGTTATTTGTTTAAGTGTGTACTTTAGAACAATAACAAAAAGGACCTTTAATCTCAGGATTTCAAGGCACCTTGTAAACTATAAACATTCATTCTCTTTCTTCTTGTTATTGCCTGTGGGCATTTTACCCTATAAAAATAGAGCAACATTCCTACCCTGATGATCTTGCAGCAAGAACAAACGAATATTAGAGAGAACTAAGGCTAAGTGCAAATGGGATTTGGGTGGCAAACACAACTGAGGAGTGTGGTGGGAATGGGTGGTTTATGTTCAGGATATTTCACCCACAGCAACATGCATTTTGAGTAAGTCAGCTTCATAGACACCTGTGAAAAGAAATTTATCCAGCCCTAGGGAAGCTGAGGAGTGGGGTATGTAAATGAGATTGGTCACTATATCAATTTCTCTTTGAGAAATGTAGCTTTTAACCTGACAAGGAGGTGAGTGGGTGGGTGTTGTTGAATCACAAAGGGGACAAGCAGCAGCCAGGGGATTTTTCCATTGGCTCCAGTATCTAATGATTTCCTGCTGGAAGTGGGTTCTAGATTTACCTCTATATGTGTGTACCTGCTGTGTCATTTCTACATTGATAATGGTATGCCTCCTTTTCTTTTTTCTCTTTTTTTTTTTTTTTCCCCAGTTTCTATAAAGTAAGCCCTAAACCCCAGTCTGAGCTCTTCTGAAATTCTGGGTTCTTTTGTTTCTCTGCATTTCTATTGGATTATGTCCCTGACATTATTGCCAAGAAGTTAAGTAATACATCTAGAGATGAAGAAAACTGAATAATATAGCTCTGCAGCTTATAGCTTTTCTAGTGCTGTGCCAGAGAGCTTTTTGAGTTGAGAATTTTGACTGGCAGGCAAATCTGGGCAAAAATGTTTTGGAAATTATTTTTTCCTCTTTTCTTTTTTTATCTGATAAGGACCAAAATGTACTGCTGACAGCTGTAACATTCACAGCAAAATAACCACAGAGATTCAGAAAAAGTAAATGCAGATAAGCCGGAAACCTGCTTGCTTAGCAAGTGCCTGTGGTTGCAGACCATGGGTTATTCAGAAAGCATGGACTGTGCCACTCCATAGCAAATGAGCTGGACACACCTGATTCAGCTGAAGCCTTGTGCAGATCAGATGACAAAGGAAATTCAGATTGATCTTCAGGACTAATGGAGGACTCCCTTAGTACCTATGGAAAGGGGGGAAGGATTTCCATTACCACAGATGGATTTTGACAGCCAGACCTAATCAAATTTGGCAACTTCAGCTCCAACCCCAGTTTGTAAGTCCTGCAACCTTTGCCCAGTCTGGTTCTCCCTGCAGCACCCTCTTTCCAGTGAACACTATGGTCTGGGCTTAACCTATCTGTGCTTTGACTTATCCTCTCTCTGACCCTGAGTGGTAGGTAGAGTCAAGGACAATTGAGTTTGGTCCTTGGATGTCTCAGGGAGCTGTGTGGCAGCATGGATGTTCTCCTTAACCTTTTCAGCATCCATGGGTCCCCTCTTTATGGCATCATCCTCAACCTTGTTCAGGAAACTACTTGCTAAACCTCAGTCAGATCAATCGGGTACACTTGTCCTCACTCTTTTACCTATGGGAAGAGAAAGAAATAATAAAGCCCCTCCAAAACAGACTGAACAGAAGCCAATATTTTATGCCCAGGCCTTGCTGAGTAATAATGATCTGCCTTTAACCACCCACTCGTGCCTCTGCTTATCCCACTGCTTGTTCATGACCTTCACCCATTGTATCCTGTTGAATTGAGCTTGTATATTCCTGACACACAGGAGCTGCATCTTCATTCATTTGTGGTAAATGCCTGAGACACTCAGGGCACTTGAAATTAAATAATCAGCTGTGAAACAAAGGACCCCAAATGGGCAGACAGGCACATTGTCTGTTTTATTTGCAGAGAAGTTCTGTCTAAAAGCCAGCAATGTGTGATGCTTCTTGCTGCTTTTTTAGTTTAAAGCAAGTGTTATATACATTATTAGAAACAATATCCTTGCAGCCCATGATGTAATGAGGGCATGAAGCAAGAAGTGAGGAGCTGGGATATCTCCTGCTTTGTTTTACCTGAGGGGTTGGGGAAGGGAAGAGTGTGGAGCAAGGGCTCTACATTCAAACAAAATGTCCTGTACTTTTGTGCCTTTTGAGGCTGAGTGCTTGTCAGGTTGAGGGTGGTATGTGGGAGGGAGGGAAGGAAGGGAAGAAATAAAGGGTTTAGTGCTCTGTGTTTGGTCTACACAACATAGGTCAGTGTAGGTGTGAGGTGTGCTGGGCTGTGGAGGGAAGCATGTCTGTGCTGGTGGTGAGAGAAGAATCTATAGGTTTTCTGGTAGTGCTTGATGCACCAAGAAGCCAATATTGTCCTATCAGGTGTATTGAAAATATGTAAAACTTCAAGACATGCACCCAGGATAGATTCAAAAGGTTCTTATATCCAAGAAGAATCCCCTCTCTCTTTTCTTCCTTTGGATTTTTGGGAGAAACCCCTGGAAATATGCATTTGCTATCCCTACTGGAGAAAGCCTATCTAAAAACAGCCTTGTGCAGCATCCTGACCATGGGTGAGACATCTTTGAGAGGGAAATGTGTAGCAGCACAGTGAACTCCTCCCATTTTATTTCTTTTCTTGGGAGCAGGTAAAAGCATTTGATTTAAAATTTTGAAAAGACAGGAGGTACTCTGTGTTTGCATGCATGTGCCTAAATCTCCCCTCAGACCACTGTAAGCGGCTGCTAGACATGTGCAGCTGGAAGATAACACGCTCATCTCCTCCACTGAGGGCAGGTGGTGGCAGCTGGGCTGGCAAGCCCAGGTTATCTTGTTACCGGCACACCACGTCTCCCATCTCTTCCCACTTGGTTCCAGCCAGTTCCATGTGAAACCTGCAACACACGAATTTACAATTGTAATTTAGTCCATCAGCACCTCTGTGCTAGACATGTGCAGCTGGAAGATAACACGCTCATCTCCTCCACTGAGGGCAGGTGGTGGCAGCTGGGCTGGCAAGCCCAGGTTATCTTGTTACCGGCACACCACGTCTCCCATCTCTTCCCACTTGGTTCCAGCCAGTTCCATGTGAAACCTGCAACACACGAATTTACAATTGTAATTTAGTCCATCAGCACCTCTGAGCCTGGGCAATTCCATGTGAAACCTGAAACACACGAATTTACAGTTGTAATTTAGTCCATCAGCACCTCTGAGCCTGGGGAATCTGGCCGTGGAGCAGGGGGAATCCCATGCAATGGCAGTGGACAGAACATATCAACCAAGCCTGTCAGATGGAGTGGGGTCTGACAGTGTTTGGCAGTCCCCAAAACCAGTCTAGTTTTCTATGGTGCAGCTCTCAGGTTGCTGGTTACCTGCCAAAAATGACAGCTATGGAGAGTTCTTCCCTTTCCTTTTTTGCCACTCCTGAAAGATTTGTGGCAGCCCTTCAGGAGGTCTGTGAGTGTGGCCCAGGATGCTTGGTGTGTCAGGGTGGTACACCTCAACAAAAAGCACAGCTGTACTTATTTGGCAGGGGAAGCTTGAAAATTTATCTGTGTGTGAGCAGTTGGCACTACTTTTGGGATAATTGTTGATTATTATTTAGGTATCAAAGGGGCTTGGTGAACAACATCCACTTAGCCAGGTTCCAGACTACTCAAGTTGTTACTGTGTGTAGTAGCACCTTTCTGAGTGGAGAAGTGGTTGACTGCTTCAGGTATGGTCTTAGCACAGCCATCTCTCACCACGGAAAAGATTATACTTGCAACACACAAGAAAACATCAATAAATAGAAAAGGCTAGAAGACTAGAAGCTTTTTATGAGGGTAGGGAGCAGGAAATCCACTCCTTCTAGCTCTGTCCATAGAGTAAGAGAGGGCTTTTTGTTTAAATTACTGAGTAAATAAGTGGGAGTTGTCCATGTAAACCCCTCAGGCAGCCTTGTAAATCTCAGCTATAAGCTTTAAAGATGTCAATTTGTTCTCTCTATCAGCATTTTAGTTGGGGTTTTATTGGGGTTTTTTAAAGAAAAAGAAAAGTAAGAAAGAGAGAGGAAGGAAGGAAGAGAGGAAGAAAGAAAGGGGAAGAAAGGAAGACAGAAAGAGCAAACTACACTAGGAGAATATTAAGGTTTGATAAGGCACAGATAGGTTGTGGAGCTGAGGAATGTTGCCTCACTCATTCTGTATGCTGTATAAGTTAAGAAAAGTGAGTGACACAATATATCTCGTTATTTAAGGAATAAGATGAAGGCTGTGCCATGTAGTTCAAGCCTTTCCTTGCATTAGCATACTTGTGCAGCTATCACACTTTCAGTGTGTCTGTTTAGTGGTTGCTTTTTTTTTTCTTTTTTAATGAATTTTACGGGGTGGGTCCCTTCTTAGGAAAAGGTGGGTCCTTTCATTTTCTGTGTTCCATAACTTTTTGTGAAAACTGCTGCATAATCCCAAATTTCAGCAAAGTAGAGCCCTGAGATGACAAATGAATTACAGAACAGTTGGGTTTGGAAGGGACCATCTAGTCTGACCCCACTGCTGTAGCAGAATCATCTGGAGCAGCCTACCCAGGACCATATCCAGTTGGGCATTGCCTAGTCTGACCTCATTGCTGTAGCTGAATCCTCTGGAGCAGCCTACCCAGGACCATATCCAGTTGGGCATTGAGTATCTCCACAGATGGAGACTCCACAACCTGTCCGGGCAACCTGTTCCAGTGTTTGACCACCCTCATACTTAAAAAATGTTTCCCTATGTTCAGGTAGAATTTCTGGGGATTTAGTTGGTGTTTTTAAATGAAAGAGGCATTGCTGCAGGGCCCCACCTTCCTGATTCCTTCTGAGAGGAGTGAAAGAAATAGCAGTATCCTTGAAATGAAAGGTGGGAAAACAACCCATAAGGATTCCTTTACACACTTATTTTAGCTTAGAAAAGTGATGGGAGAGACCATCTGGAGAAAGCAGGAACTAATTTGACATGGCTTCATGTGGAAAAGTTTGATCCATGGTTAGCTTTTAAGTGCCTTGAAGTTTGTGGTGTAATCAGAGCTTTGCATTTCATTTGTAATGAAGGCAAACAGGTGCCAGCTGTAAAA
This sequence comes from Acanthisitta chloris, assembly GCF_000695815.1. Classification (NCBI taxonomy): domain Eukaryota; kingdom Metazoa; phylum Chordata; class Aves; order Passeriformes; family Acanthisittidae; genus Acanthisitta; species Acanthisitta chloris. The sequence goes on from NW_008651108.1 coordinate 7,702, forward strand.
TTTATTCCTGGATCTGGACTCAAAAGTTTTTATATTCCTCAACTTTTCAGAAGTTTTGATTCAAACTTTATTTCTGCTTTTTCCCTTTCCCTCTCTGTCCAAGGTGAAATGTCTGACCCTTAATTTGGGGTCTCTGAGAAATCTGGAAAGGAGGAATGGCATCTCCCTGTATGTCCTGGGGTGTTACACCAAGCATTAAATCAGAGTTCCACAGCTTCCTGGTGCCTCTGGTAAAAATTACCAGATTTAGGACATGGAGCAAAATGACATGGTGGCCCAAGATGACCCAAAGTGCTGGTGCTTAAGAGAAAATGTTTCCTGAATGTGCACAATGGCATCGTCAGAAAAGCAGGCACAGATGTCACCTCTCTTCTGAGCCTAATCTTGTAGGTTGATAGTCACCTGTTGAAAGATAATGAGGATCTTCAGTTGCCCACTTGGAGCAGTATGGAGGAGAATCTGCACTGACAGGGGTCACCAGGGTAAATGCAGCTCAGGAGAAAACACAGGGGTTCAATGCATTGCAGAGAAGGATCCAGGCTTCTTGAAACCTTGTTTAAACTGAACCTTTAAGCAGGATGATTGCCCATCAATAAGGAAGATACCATGGAGAACCACCACCTGGTTCTTGACAGTGTGATGGGATATTCATGACAGTATAATAGGATTTTGGTGAAATGCGATATTTTATTCTCATTACTGGAATACAACAGGGGCTCTTCAAGTCAGAAAAATTGATTTTAGTATAGGGTTTGTTAGAACCTTTCAGTCCCACAATCGATGTAAATGGGCAAATATCATTCTCTTTAAATCCACTTTCCTGAGGCACAGCTGTGCCAGACACACACACATTGGAGAAGCAGGGAGAACACTCCTGTACACCACTGAAGTGGAGAAAAAGTGGAAAAAAGTGGAGTAAAACAGGCAAACTCTCCATGCACAGGAAGATCTCTGAGGGGAAGGCCGAGAAAGCTGGATGTGAATGGGCCAAATTACACCCTCACTCTATCTGTAATGCTGTCAAAGTCTTTAGAAGAGAAGGCAGATGGGAGCTGTAAGGCCTTCCTGCTCATATATGACAGAATGTGTTTCAAAGAGGAGAGACCAATTATTCTCACTAGCCAACAGAGGAAGTGCAGAGAATGTTTAGGTCAAGCATTAGGATAAACTTTCTAGTGGGTGAGTTATGAATCAGCTAAGGCAAGGCATATGTTGGAAAACCAGCCCTGCATTTGTAGGCTGGGAAACAAATGAACACTGTATGTCTGGAAGAATGGGAAACTGGTTATGTTGGGGTGTGATGCTTAAGTACTGTCCCTGCCTCTGACACTGAGCCATAGCAGTCCTGTGGAGAGATGCAATTTACCTGCAGGCAAATCTAAGTTATCCATAGCCTAAATAGATCTGCTACCAAATAACACACATAGATGTGTAAAGACATGAGCAATATGAATGCTGGGAAGCTACTCTGCTGTTGGCTTACAAAACTGCTAGGTCAGGTACACCTGCCCAGATTTGGGGTCATCTCCACTGAAGGAATATTTGTGCTGTTGGTGTTGATAGGGAAAATGCATTCATTTCTCTGTTCACTGAAAACTATGTGGAATTTTGTAAAAATGACAAAAAAAAACATCCTTGGGAAAATTCTAAGTGACTGAAAACTAGTTTTTCATCTTTGGAAAATCTAAGATTTCAAGATTTTTGTCACTGGACCTGAGGAAAGATGGTGGGGAAAGGTATAATATTGGAAACATTCATAGCCTAAAAATGTTTTGCTTCAAACTTACCCAAGTTTTTATCTTCCTCTGTGTTATGTTCATATAATGCAAAAGCAACTTTTTTGCAGCCTTATCCAAATGAGATGCTGTCATGAAATTTTTCCTTGAAGACTTCAACACAATTGATATTTTCCTGCAAAATATGCCATTTCGGTTCAACTTGAATTTTCTCCCAGAAAACGTTCTTTCAAAAATCTTGGGTCAATACTAATTACCATTATGCAGCTGCTGTTGCTGCAGTAGATACTTTCAAACATATCCAGTAAGCAGGCTAGTCTGTAGACTGTACCTTGTGACACCAAAGAACATAGCAAAACCACCCCTTAGCTGCCACTGAGATGGACTGGGGATATTGAAGTTGTAACTTGTGCAGCCTTGTCTCTTACTCTCACAATGGGACTGGCTATACTTGTTTCCACAAATGGAACGTGAAGAGGATAAGCACTACGATGCACGGGCACACTTACCAGCTTGTCTCCAGCACCATGGCAGAAAGGGATGCTAAAGTTTCCTTTGAGGGCCCTGTGGGTACCTATTTCTGTGTTTCAAATGTCTCCCCAGAGTTAGCTTTCTTACTGTTGAGGTTGCTTGTGGTTTCAGTCATACATACAAAGCATTTCTCTTGAAAGCATAGCCCACTATGGAAAAACTGCTCTTACTCCTAGCAGGAGCTCATACTAGGGAACCCAAGGGCTGTGATTTCAAGCCAGGCTGATGACACAGCTTAGACACATGGACATGCACACCCCAAGGCCTTCTTTTGTTGGGTGTGCGTGAAGATAAGTAAATAGCATAAACATTCCCTGTCACACACACGGACACACACACGCGTTTTTTCCCGTCTCAGCCCTTAGATGGTTGTGTTCCTGGATTTCTATTATCAGTGTACAAGCAGTGTTTCTTGCTACTCAGTAAAACACATCACAACAAAATGAACTCTCACCTCACCCCCTCCACTGCACGTACAAGCACATAGATATTGCACAGTTGTGAATGGGCCAACATGGATGTCACTTAATAGGTACACTTACATGGAGCCTGATTTGTCTGGAGGAATTGCAGTCACCAGGCTTGAAAATCATGCCATGCAACTGCAGGACATGTGGGTCACTGCCTGGGAGCCTGATGGAAAAGTTCAGAGAGATTTGTTTGGATGCAGGTGGGCAGGAAGACTCCATCTTTTTGAGGAGATTTGACGCTGGCATTGAGGTCGCTCATAAAGCCACTAGGCAAGTAGCATCATACCCTCACTAGTTCATGCTGGGGCATGGTGGCATGCTTTGTGTTGACAGTGCTGTGTCCCCAGAGCCTCCCAGGAGATGCAATGAGGTGGAAAGTTGAAGCAAACTCAAGAGTGAGGTAGTCTCAGCTAGTGAGGCTGTTTCCACTCCTGCAGGTTTCTGCTTTATTTTCTGGTTCATGGCCAGTGAGAACAGGATCTAACGCAGATTGCAGATATGGAAAAGGTATAAAAGATCCATCCAGTCCCTCTCCATGCAGGTGTAGTGCTTTTATTTGGGCATCATGCTGTTAGGATTTCCTGAGGTGACATTAAGTGGATTCATGGCCGCAGCTGAGCCTGACACCACAGCAAGACCCAGCATGTCATGGCACTGTTATTTGGTCTAATGAGGGGAATAAATACACCTGGAAGCAGGGAATCCTCTCCCATCCTGAGGATTTGGCTGAATGGATGTGAAGCCTTATCAGCCCAGATCCATGCAGGAGATAGAGGGTGATTTTTTAGTCCTTTTAGTGGATAGTAAGTGATACTTGAGCCCTGTCGCCTCCCAGTTGCCTCCATCCTTCATTACCCTCCCATCTCCTCCCACTGCCCCCTCCTTGTATTGCCACCCACTCTCATAATAGCTACTGCACCAGCACACCACTGCTGCAATAACAAATACCGCCTCGTTTCAGCATGATGAATGAAGAGTTTTAATGAAACTGGCCTAAGCCGTTCCTGGCAAGCTGCCTGGTTTTTGTTTGTTTTAAGCAGGGGTGATCCATCACCCTCCCGACTTCTCTCCATCGCAGCATCCCCAATCAATGTGCTGCACCAGCCTGCCTCCTGTATCCCTCAGTAGCAACCAGGTCCCTGGCTTTCCACAGTTACCTCATTTCACCATCTCACCCTGACCCTCTTCCAGGTTTGCTCTCTATGATGGAGATGCCAGTTGGGTGTCTCTCCTTTGTCAGTGGCTGTGGGCAAACAGGATGCTCAGGGCTGTACTAATGCAGATATCATCTCTGCCTGTTCATCCCCAGCTGACAGTGCTCACGCACACATATATGCACATATTGCTTGCTAATAGTACAGTTGAATGTCTCTGGTAGGTATTAATTACCCTTGCAGCCTGCTCTTTCATTAGGGTCTCCTGTCTCTCCTGGGACAGACTGTAAATCAAAGTGTGACTCACAGCTTTCACAACAGAAAAATATAAACAAGCAAGCCCTGAAGAAGGGAAGAAATAAAGCAGAGCTCCACCCAACCTCTTGGGGGGAAAAAAAAAAAGGCAATCTCAAAAGCAGGAAGCACTTTAATCAAGTGAGTGGGTGCCAGCCCTCAGCTCTGCACTCTGGAGGCATTTGGGAGGGCGGGTAAGAGAGGTCCCTGTATGCATTGCCTTGTCTTCTCATGCAGTTTTTCATTATTACAGGCAGGGAGAAAGAACCATGTTGGTCTTTTTCATGTTTGAAGGAATTAAGCTGACAGGTGTACGTGCAAGTGGTGGAATGAGGCAGGACAGAGGAAGAGAGCAAGCCAACTCAAATACAGAACACAGTGTAACATCAAACATGGGACTCCTGAAAAAAAGAGCGAGAGAGCAATATCAATGTAGCTTGCTTTTCTAACCTTTCTCCAGCTGTCCTTAGTACTTATGTTTTTCAGAGCATCCTGATGACCTGTGCTGAATAAAAGCCATTTTTAAGCATTTCTCCAAATTTCTGACAGTTCTTCCTGGGCGAATAACCTGCTGAAGTTTATGTCTCTCTGAGAAGTACCTGGGGAATGGAATTTGGATTCTTTAAGCCAAATAGGGGGTGCATAAGAGGCAAACAGGAGAATCCATAAGAGTTAGCAGAATGCACCTGAAGGAACTTGTTAACCAGAATTTTCAAAGGAAAAGCTTGAAAAATTTCCGGATAAAGCATGTGATGGCATTTTCATCTATAAATGTTGTTCTACAAGGCCAGATTCTTGTGGCTTTTGTAAGCAGAATGAACAAAGAATTTGGACCCAAGTTGCTCTTACTAAGTCAGGTGTTTTGTGAATGGGGAGGTAATGTGCTGTCCTTGCTGTTTTCTACTCGGGATTCTTTTGTTGAAGGATTCTCACAGCAGAATCAAGACCTTGCAAATGGTATGAAGGGATTTCTATTTCTTCCCAGATTTTGATGCTGAATTGCTTTACAGCCTTTCCTGGTAGAGAGCATTTAGAATGCAGGTTTCTCTGTGCAAGGCTACATCCATGTTTGCAGTTATAAAATGGAGTAGGAAGGGATACTGTTGGACAGAGGCTCTGGAGGAAAAGGCATCTCTTTTAAAATTGTCATGAAAGATCTAATGTCTTAGAACAGTAGATCAAACATTTATTTGTCTAAAAAATTTTTGTAGACTGACTGTGAAGCAGATCATTGCATAAGAGTCTCCATTCCAAATCTGTGCAACATTTCCATCCTTGCTGCTTTACAACTTTCCAAGCTTCTGCTTGTTACAAAGGAAGAAAACTTTTCCACTTTTCTTACCTACCTTTTATCTGTTCCCATGATGGTAAAGCCTGCTGGTTGAAGTAACCTTGCAAGCCCAATAGGGACATAGAGATTTTCTTCTTTTGCCCTTTCAGTTAGGAAACCTTGGCTGCACCTTGTTAAATACATTCAAAATCCCACAAGATTTATCTGAGTATGTTCTTTTAATCCCAGGGTTTGTCCGTACAAAGAAATTGTATCCCATACAGCTTGATAACTAAGGTGGTCCCATTTTCCTGTAGGAGCCTGGCAGCAGATATACTCTTTGTAGGGAACCTGCAATGTCTCTTTTGCACTTGTGGGTGTTTCTTTTCACCTCTGCTCACTTGCTGTGGAAATAACAACTGACCTTGGAGAGTACTGTATGGTCCTACATCCCACCACCGTTAAGACTTTTGAAATCCGGGAAACCCTCAGATCAAAATACCTCTTTTACCACCTCCTCTTCCTGAAACTTCATCAATTTTTATTGAAAACAGAGTTTAAAGCAAATGTACTAAGATATCTCATTACCAGGAGTACAAGCAGGGATTCAGTCAGTCGACTGCTGTATTGCACAGGGAGATAGAAAAAGCATATGGAGCCTGGGCTATCTAATCTAATCTCACTATGTCTATATAATCTGGGTAAATGGCTAATCTATCACAAAGAGATAATAATAATTAAGGCTGCAACCAGGTTCCATTAGCAAAATTGATGTGCCTTGATCCCTACTGGGTTTACTTTGAAAGCCAGAGGGAATTTTTTTCCATATAGCTCAAAGAAAATTAGTCAAAATGGTTTTTTTTTGTTTTTTGGTTTTTTTTTTTTTTTGAGTTACAGGATGTTAACAAATTAACCCAGATTTGCAATTTTGGCTCCTACCTATCATTTGTTTTCTCATCTTCTAGCTAAACATAGCTTTATCACTGTCCTCTATTCCAGATTTGCGTACGATGAAAGACTCTTGAGAATTCACTGCTGGATGTATTAGTGGAAAATAGGTTGTAAATCAGCAGAATCATTAACTCTTGTTTTATGTAAGAGCAGTGATTGCCCTGTACTCTGAAAAGAGGTGTTCTGCCACCTATTAGCCCCTCCTGATCCAAAGAGAATATAAACAGTCATTTTTCAGGATGCCTATGAAGGAGGTTTTCTTTTACACAGATTCCTCTTAGTATTTGCTGTACCAGTGGTGGTGGTGACAGAGTAGCCCAGATGTTTTTTATCTTTTTTGAAAAACTCTTGTGTTCACTGTTAATACTGAAGACTCAGGGTGAGGAGACTGATGATTATGGGAAGGTTGAGGGGTACTTGTGACTGACAGTTAGAGTGTGGGGGGGTTATTTTGTTTGGTTACACTGTTCACTACAAAAGAAAACAACTTCAGGACTTGTTGATTCCCTCCTGCCTTTGCTGTTGGTTTTGGGACATAAACTAGAAACTGAACTAGTTGGAGGAAGAACATGCTTTAAACCAACACAAGTTTTTGGAGCAGTGCTTCTAAGGAGTCCTCTACCATAATTTAAACATCCCTGGCTCTCCTGTTAGAGGATTCTCAGCCTCCTGTCTGGCTTCTTATGATCTATCCTGCAGCCCAACATTGGCATGGCAATGAAATGCTCTGACAACATTCTTTTTTGCACTTACCAGCCCTTTTCCCTATCCAGCCAACATCTTTCTGGCAGGACAAAGAAGAGAGGATGTATAGTGCTGATAACATGGGGTAAAATGTTTCTAAAATTGTGGTAGCTAAAGTAGACCTTAGTGACATGAGCATCTCTGCCTGGGGTCTGCCCTGGGACAGGTTCTCTTTGTGGCTCTGCTGCAGCTACAGAGCCTATTGCCAGGATCAGAGCTGAATCTCACTGATTGCAATAGATTTGATGGGACCAGCTGCTGCATCATCAAGGCTGATCTCTTTAAATCATGCAATATCTTTAATTTAGCAAGATCCACAGAAAAAAAATTTAACAACTAATCCAAACATCCTTATGCACACTACAAAAGATGTCTTACAAGTCCATTAGTGCCTCATAGGAAGGGCAGATTTTGTTCAGGTGTGGGGTTTTTTTCCTTCTAGGCAAAACAGTGATTAGTAAGCTCTGCTCTGCAATGAAAGATTACTTTAAGGCTGTTGTACTGTCTGCCAGGGTAAATGGCAGAGCATTACCTGCTGTTGGCTCTGGGCAAGTATGATGGTGAAACCTCAAGAGATGAGGGTTGGATTTGAACAAATGGTGGCTTTTAGGTACAGATCTCTAGTCTGCTGGGTGGTATATGCAGAAATTCCCTGTTGTCTGTGGGAACAGATGATATGGTATTTTGTGGATGTCCATTTACTTAAAAGGATTTATAACCTGGAGGGAGTTGGATTATTTACATTAGAACCACAGGTAGAAATGCTTGGCAGATTCTGTATATCCCCACCATACTGTTTGACCAGTGCTTCATGGATGATAAGAAAAAGGGTTTGTTTTGCTATAAGCAATTAGTTGTCAGCTAGGTTTAGGGGTCCATACCCAAGGATGCCAGGAGTATGGTATCTCCTGCTTGGCTTGGTTTGCAGTGTTAGTAAGGCAGGATGCAAAGGCTACATGCAAGATAAACCATAGTACTGTGAAGAGAGACAGTGATTTCATGTTTGTGAAGAGTTAGGCAGGTGCTTAAACTGGTCATGTGCAGGACAGGCAGAATTCAGGCAGTGAGCTGGTGCTCTTCCTCTGTGCCTCCTGGCTCCTGCCATCTTCATTTACTTATTCAAATAAGCAGCTCATCTAAGCTGCTCTTCTGAACTCGGAAGATACTCAGTACCCACAGGGGATGGGGGCTATACTGTAATAATTTCCGTTGTCCTTCTGACTCCAGCATCGTGATGTTTATGGAAGCAAGAAGCTGAAAGCAAAGGCTGGAGATGAATGATGTGTAGTTGGGAGCCATATGACATCACTTCAAAACAATGGATCTCTGTTTTGAATGTTATCCAGCCAGGTCTTCTAATGCCCCCTCCTGCTCCTTAGCTCAGAATCCCCTCACCATCTCCACCAGTGTGGCACCTCTGATTTCATTCCTGGGTTTGATGCAGTGTTCTGCCCATGCTCTCTATGTCTGTCCCACAGCTCCCCTGACTTCTCAAGGGTTGTACTTTCCTTTTCATGGACACATGGACCCTTTATCCATGGAGATGACATATCCTGTTCCCTGCTGCCCTAAGCTTCAGAGCCTGGGAAATAAGTATTGAAGAGTATAGCAAGGCAGAAATTGCTCCAATTACATAGAAAGCTCTAGTAGTTTGGACATGCATCCTAGGAACTATGGAGGGATTTCTAAGTCACCTTCTTGCTTCTGTTTTCCTTTCCTTCATTCCCTCCTCTTTCTACACTATCCCATATGGTATCTGTCAGATACTGTACTCCTGCCCCCAGAACTCTTAATAAGACAGAGATGAAAGTGTTTCTTTATTAATAATCACGAAAAATGTTGTGTGTGGAGTTCAGAACCGGGAGAGTAAAAGAAAGACAGTAATTAGCTTGTTTCTGTATCTCTGCTCACTGAGGCATTTTGGATGCAGTGAGAAAATTCTTGACAGATTTTCTTTTCTTTTTGTTCTCCCCTTCCACCTCCCCTTTTCTTTTCTTTTGAAGTATCATGCAAAGTTCTTGGGTTTGGGTTTTCTTTTTTTTTAATGATAAATTCTATAATCTGTGTACAATTTTTTTCTTCCCTCTGACTTGTCAGAGATATCAGCTCTTAACGTATCCCTTTGTTTGCCTCTTTTTCTAGACAGTTCTACATTTGGTCTCCTAGAAGGAAGTAAACATGCCAATTTTTCATTGACTAGCAATGTGTAAGAAGAAGGGAGGATTTCATTAGAGAGGTCCAGAAAATCAGTGTTCACCAACTCGGTCCCTTTGTGAGAGACAAAGGAAGGGAAATTAATATTCCTCATTTGTTGTTTCTTGTATCCTATACTAGCACATGCTGGAAGGACGAGGCAAATAGTTTTCGTCTGGTTTTCATCCTCACCCAAATGCATGCCATCTTCCTTCACAGAAAAGAATTCACAAGTAGGATATGCACAGCCAAATTGCTAGCAACTAGCTCCAAGCCTGCACTCCCAAGCAACCTGTTTTTGCATCTTCAGAAATGTGTGCTGAGATTCTGATTCCTTCCCAGTTAGTTGCTTGAGCTGCACGTGAGGGCTTAACACCTTTGGATTAAGGGTGTCTGAGCTGAGTCCCATGAGGACTGATGCAAATAGTGTTTGTTCCCTAACAAGCAGTGCTTTTGAGCAGACCACAGTGTGCTATGTATGGAGCAGCAAAGCCTTCTCTGCCTGTATCAGCCCTCTGCTTTTAAGAGCCCTTAAGCTCAGCTGTGATGCTATAGCACCCAGAGACCCTGGTAGTGACCAGGGACCCATCACACTTGACACTGCAGGGGACAGCCCTTTTCAGTGGCACTGGTGACCCAAATATAAGACAGAATGGGGCCAGTGAAAGGGCTTCCCCAGAGGCATCTGTTGGATGTAGGACTAAAAAATGCATCTTTTTGACTCAGGCCCAGGGGGCTTAAAACTACCATAGCCTGTCTCTGAGTCACTATCTGCTGTAGAAGTAGCAAGTGTTAGTTTCCTTTTCCTAAGTCTTATGGGCAGGAAGAAAGGAAGAGGGTGTGAAATAGAGAAAGGGCATGAAATCTGTGTGACTTTGCACCATATTATCTTTTCTTATGGAATAGATCTAAGTGACAAGGCAGAGTTCAAGTCTATGGGTAAAGGAGGGAAGTAAGACATCACTTTTGGTGCTTTCAGTGTCTGAGAAATCATTCTCACCTTAGTTTGAAGCCCTTCAGCAGTCTCTTTTGCTGAAGAATTTGTTGATTTGCATTATGAAGTAAATCAAAATCCAAAACCAGCATTGCAGAGGTGTGATAGATCCTTCCCATTTTGAAAAATGTTATTCAGTAGACAATAGTAGAACAAAACCAAATGAATATTTGAAGCCAGTAAAAAGTTATTTTCACTGTACTTTCTCCCGCAAAGAACAGCCAGCTCTGGAAGCATCCAGCCTACATCATGTGCCAACTCTCTCCATTCTAGAATAGGGTCACTGGAGTAAATGTCATTAATTTCTGTCCAGTAACCAAAAATGTTAGGTCTAAAAAAAATTAAAAGTGCTGGTTCTTTATATCAGTTCTTAGTGCATTAATTAAAAGCTCCTATGAGACAACAAGGATGAGTGGGATGCAATAAAGATGCTAAGAAAGAATAAGAACATTATTATAATGAAAGCAGATTAATGGGGCTTCACATAGTGGTGCTAATGGATGTTTTTGAACTTAGAAAGGAAGCGATGAGACAATTGAGTAATGAATTTTGTCACCAGAAAATCACAGCTGAGCCAACATCACCATATAAAAAGGGAACTGATTTATTGATTATAATGGAAAAGACTAATAGATGGATTTAGTGGAGACACAACACTGGGGTTTTTTTCTACAGGAATGTCACATAGTGGTGCTAATGGATGTTTTTGAACTTAGAAAGGAAGCGATGAGACAATTGAGTAATGAATTTTGTCACCAGAAAATCACAGCTGAGCCAACATCACCATATAAAAAGGGAACTGATTTATTGATTATAATGGAAAAGACTAATAGATGGATTTAGTGGAGACACAACACTGGGGTTTTTTTCTACAGGAATGGAAATATATCACTCCCCAAACTGGAGGAGTAGTAATTACATCCTTTGTTTATACAGTTCTTGAATGCACACCACATTAGCACCAAGTGTAGGGCACATGAAGGGAAGGTTTAATAAAAACCACAAAGATTGAGGTGGCAGCAGGAAAGACATAGACTGCCAGAGCACTGCTGTGTCACTATGAGATCCTACCTGCAAAGCAGAGAGGAGCAGGAACTGTGCAGACAGCTTTGCAGCATGTTAATATGATGGTGTATGGATCAATCCCAAGCTCTCAGTGCAGGAACCTCAGTTGCAAAAAATGTGTGCAAAACTGGCCATGCAGTCTCAGAAGAGAGATGGCTGAGAGCTGGGCAATGGGAATAATGATGTGCCTGGGAGAAGTCTCATGCAAAGAGAAAGTTCTTTGAAAGTTTGGGACCCACAGAGTGTGTACATTGCTAAGAACAAGGGATATGTAAAAATCTATATGTTCATAAGAGAGAGCCTCAGTTTTCAGAGGAGAGAACAAGGAGATGTTTGATGACACTACAGGATGAAAAAGAGGGAGTTTTTTTTCTGTGTAACAGGCAGGTTGGCTGGAGAAATCATTGTCATGCAGCATCATCAATAGCCAGCTTTGAGCAGGACTCAAAAATAAAAAAGACCCAGTATCTATTGAGAGTGTTCAGAGTTGTGCTAATCAAGAATACATTCTCGGAAGCCAGCCACATGCAGTCAGTAAGGTTTAAGGCCTCTTTAGGTGTCAAAACCCAGGACAAGGCCTAATACAGAGGGACAAGTTGTTCCACATCTCTCTGTGAGGTGTGCTTGTACCTTCCCTGAAGCATCTGGTAATGACTGCTGTCCCAGACAGGATAAGGGACTGGATGAACGCCATGACCAGGACAGTCTGGCACTTACCGTGCTGCTCAGTAGAGCCTCTTCAGTAGCTTCCTCAGCCCCAAGTCAACAAGGAGTGTGCACAAACACATTGAGAAATCAGCCTGTGTTATGATCATGGCTTAACGTTTTACCTGTGACAAGCCCCAGATCTCAGCTGCACTGGAGTGCAATGTACTGCACCCTCCTGCATTCTGCACATAGCCTTTCAGGGACTAATTATCATCTCATCCTGAAATCACTTCAACCACCGGAGGGAGGGAGATGACATCTGCTTAACATCTGCACAGCAGCAGGCTGCCTGTGAGCTCAAGACATGCAACACAGATGAAAACATCCAGTTGAAAGTGCAAGGAGTGATAACTGTAGCTGGCCACTACTGCAGAGCAGGCATGCCTCTTGGGCACTGAGCTGTGTACCAGTGTGGTTTCCTCTGATATGTTTTCCAACAGTGTGGACCCAGGTACATGCTTTAGGAGACATTCTATAACCTGCTGCCATACCCTGCTGGCAGGAAATTTTTCTCAGATTTGCTCTGTATTTGCTTTTTTCCCTTTGTCATATTTATATTGATAACCTGTCTCCTATTCACAGCCACAACAGGCATATTTGACCCTTTCATTCTTTGACTGCTGTAATTATCTGACTGTTCTGTTGCTCTGCTCTGCTCTTGTTTGTTTTTGTCAATATATTTTGCATAATGAGGTGCTCAGGAGTGAAGATATTGTCCTGCATGTGCTCGCATCAGAGCTCCACACAGAGGAAACTGTTTCCTTCCCTACTCCAGTCAAGTCTACATACACAAAAATAGGACTGAGGGAAGGTTACAGGGTGACTAAAGTCTCTGTCTTTGGACACTTATGGGTACAAGATGGGAGAGCAAAGAGAGTTGTGATGGTCATCTGCTCTTGGTAGAAATTTTCAAGTCCTGCTCTTCACTGTGGTAAGCTCACTGTGATGAGCCCCATCAGGGCCCACAAACACCAACTCTCTTTATACCACAGGTGACAAAACATACCAGTTCTCTATCAGAAATGATGGCTCTGTCTCCAAAGGTTTGGAGGTTTTTATGGACTGCAGCGCCTGCAAACACACGCTGCTTTAATACTGGATCTTATTCAACACTACTGAGCCAAAACGCTCTTTTTAAGGCTTTTTATGTAACAGTGAGAGAGCTTCATGATGATATCAACATCATAAATCATCACATGTGCAATGTAGAAAGTGCACAGTGATTATGGCATGGAGAAAGACAATTGTTCAGTGAACTAGTTCGCTCCTTCATTTCAAAACAGATTCCCAAAGTGAGATTTTCTCTCTGTAGAGGATTCTGATCTGGTCAAATATTAGCATTTCCAATGAAAAGGAAAAGTGGGAAATGAGGGCAATATGCTACCTTGGGCTTGTGGACTCTTGGCTGTGATATAGAGAGGTCTGGGGAAAACCTTATCTATCTTGGAGCTCTGGAGGTATCCTTGATGCCTTGAGCAGAAACAAGACAAAGCCTGGTGACAGCTGCAGTTTAGTAACTTCACAGCATAGGTTCAGGCAACCCTGGACTGGGACATGAGAGGTAGGGAATGCCATCATCCTTTTCGGTATAACATATAAAAGGCTCATATTCTTGACAACTGCATAGGGTCACCCATGGGCACATCCCGGCACTCCACTTCTTTCTGCTATTCTCATTCAGATTGTTTGATTTTGCTGCAATTATCTTTCCAACGAAATCTATTTGCTCGAATGGGTGTGATCAGGCATAGACATCACCCTCTGAAAAATCTCATCCTTATTGTTAATTGTGAGTTTATTGTATGAAGCAGGGTTGGTCTTGGGTGCACTGCTATGGGGTTAAACTAGGTCTCTTCTTGCTGTGGATGAGAATGGAGGGTTAGAGTACCAAAAATCACCCTGACTGCAATTCTGGAGTAGCTCTGCTGCTGATAGTTGGAATTACTCTGGGTTTACAGTCCTGAGACTGAGAAAAGAATTTGGCAGGTTAATCTGCAGAGCGATTGAACTGGCATCTCTCACCAGAGCTATGTTTAGTTAACATTTACAATGGGAAAGCAAACGAGGCATGATTCTCCAAACCCTGAACCCCGTTGAGGGCTGATTGATCTTGAATGCTGGCAATCCTGTTTTCCCCAAACACAAATAAGCCTGTAAATGGACGTGAGCAGATTTTTTCTTCAGCCTCTTAATAAACACAACACAAGCCATATTTAATAACAGAGGTATGGTGTAAGGTCTTCCTCCAGCTGTTCATAAAGGCTCTCTGTCCTTGCTTTGGTTTGACTATCTAGTGAAATATCTATTCAATGCATCTTACATCTGGACCTAATGGTGTCAAATGCTAGGGCTTTCACTGGTATTTGTCTTAAGCTGATGGCTGACTGGGATGAAAGTCAGGCACTGCAGCTCTGGGCTGTAGAGTGAAAGGTTATTTGTCAAGGAAGCAGAAGGTGCAAAGTGATGATAAGAGAGGCAAGAGAGAGCCTCTCTGTTGCTTGGAGAGACCATCCTGGTGGGTGGGAATGGGCTGATGTGCCAGCCAGGGCTGAGACCAATTGGAACCATTATTCCAAGACTCAAATGACAGGGAATTAATGCTCTGCAGAGTGATTATTGCAAACAATGTGCCTTAATTGTTTACCTCTGTTTCATGGAACAAGCTGATATTCAGCTCACTAGATTTCAGGTAGTGGGGTAATATTGTTTTTCAGTCTAGGTTTAGAAAGCAGAGTGGAAGTGAAATTGGTTGTGGCATGCTGTCTGTTGTTACAGGGAATAATGGGAAAAAGGTTGGGAATTGAGAAAAGATGACAAATGAAAATGTAGATGTCAATAGAGCTGCAAGATGGGAGAGACGGCAATTAAACAGGAATGGATTTACACAGGAACGGGAATAGCAGGAGGGGCTTTTGCTCAGGATCATCCTCTCTGTGAGAGGGCAGGAGTAGCAGGGGATGCTGCAAAGGAGTTGCCAGAGCTGGATGTGAAGAGTCCCAGACTAGCATAACATGGAGGCCAGCTGGTGAGGAGCAGAATGTACATAGGTGTGGGAGCTACTTCTATCATATTTCAGCAATTCTCCCATCTTAAGAATGAAATATCAGTTGTAAAAAGAATAGAAAAGCAATTATCTGGATTGTGAGAGTTCCTGGGGCAGCAATCCTGAGCCTCACCCTGCAATAAAACCTGCCAGGAGCAACTGGAACAAGCTGTAGTCATCCCCAGCTTTTCCTCCAGCACAGCCCTGGCTATATCATCTGAGAGACTCCATGAATTCTCCAAGGGATTTTGTTATTGCTATTGATTTTACATGGCAGATTCTTAGATACTGGGGTTATGGGTCAGCAGCACAAAGCCTTAAGATAGAGGGATCTTCAGAGTACTGCTCACCTGTGCTGCCATAGCTGCAGGCAATTCTAGTGCTCTTCCACCAGCCTCTTAGCACCTCTTGCTGGGAGGAGTTGAGAAGCAAATAGCCACTTTGCTCTGATCAAGGGATAGAGAGAAAGTAGAATTCAGTTTCTGCCTTATTAAAACATGCTATGCACAGCACAAAACACTCTAATGTATATATTTAGAATATACTGCAGAGCCATTTCTTTTCCTTTTTTTTTAAAAAAAAAACCACCCCACTTTTATAATAATAATAAAAATGCAATTTATATACAGTATCTTCATATCCCAAATATTTATAAACATAGTTATCTTTGGTCGACTGATTCCAGGAAGTTTGCCAGCACATCAAAGCGATGACATTTTGCATCTCATATTCTTTTCATTGTGAGGAATGAGATATTTCTCCATTTCTTAACTGATTTTTCAGATTTTCTTTGAGACTGGTGCAATCAGGGTAAAAACCTACAGTTTCCAGAACAGACAGGAAATTCCATGAGACTTAATAAACACCATGCTTGGTTTGATGTTGCAGTAGGGTATTGAAAAGAAATATTATTGACCATTATTCTGCCACACAGACACATCTATAAGTTGCTGTCATTGGCAATACGGCTGTAGCTATAACTGGTTACAGATTGCTTTCTTGGAGCCTGGCCTCTAGTCTCACAAACCCTAGAACCAAAATCCTGTCTGTTCATCCTACTCTCTAGTTCTGAAGTAGGATGGGGCAAACAAATGGCCAGTGGTCCCTTGGTAGAGTATGTCACAGTGCCAGCCACCAGGCTGTTAGGTATAGAAATTGCATACTTTTGTGCTGGCAGCTGATTGTAGATGTAAATTGGGGACCCTTTGTAATGATTGTCCCTTTATTGTCATAATGCCTTTTCACCAAGGCCTGATATGTTGTGTTTGTTATGCATGTTACCTGGGACTTGCTCTCTCTGTGAAATCCATAAAGGAAATGCTATGGTATTCTTGGGTGCTCTACTGGATATTGTCTACAATTGTTTTTAGAGGTCCATCTTCTAATTCAGTCCCCAAGAGGCTTTTCAGAAACTAAAGTGAGCAATTGAAGGCAGCTGCATAATATCTCAAATGACCTACTCAGACCTTCCTTTCTTGACTTTTTCCCCTCGTGGGTTATCCATTTGCAACTAAAATCTTAGTGCCAAAGGCATTTTTGCATTGTGTAGAAACCATTCATGCACATCACTTTAACAATAGGGGGGCAGACCTGTTGAGTACTAGCCTAACAAGTCATGTAAGTGGAGGCTTTAAATGAAGATGAAAGAGTGATGGATGCAGTATACAGGGTCTGGAAGATAAATGAGCACTATGAAATGGATATGGGCTGCGCAGATTTGAGTAATATTCAGTGTTCAGTCCACCATCAGGGTACCATCACATGGGGCTTCTTCCAGTGTGAAATCATCTTCCTCATTCACCACTCCTTCAGATACTCTTCATTACAGCTGGCCCAGCTTATTTTCTAAGCCAGCTTTTAACATTGGAACCCCTACTAGGCAAGGCACTTGTATTAATCTATATAATATATGGAAAAAAATACATAAAATAGGTGGGTGGGTATATGCTCACGTGTCTGTGTGTATGTATATATATGTGTGTGTGTGTGTGTGTGTGTGTGTGTGTGTTTTTATCTGTCTCTGCACATAGCAGTACCTTGCAGGAGGATAAAGCAGGAGTCTCTGCACATAACAGTACCTTGCAGGAGGATAAAGCAGGAGGTATTCAGGCAAGACAATAAAATCAGTCCTCAGCCTTTCATGACTGGACATGGCACAGGTAAGAGGCAGGAAGCTGAATTAGTGCTGTCTCCACTTGTTCCCAAAGCCACAATGTGTTGGAGGAAGCTCCAGGAAGAGTGACAAAAATGCTGATAGGTTTGGAAAGTGTAGCGTAAATGAGAAGATTAAGGAGGCTGGTATATGTTCATTGAGGAGGAAAGATGTGTGAAGGGAGATGTAATCACTGTCTGCAAATCCATAAAGAGACGTTACTGAGAGGATGGGGATCCATTTTTCTCAGTGGTTGGTACAAACAGGCCTAAGACATAATGGTCCTGAGGTGCAGCAGGGAACAGTTAGTAAAAAAATATGAGGGAAAACTTTATAACTCTAGGAACAGTTTGGTGACAGAGCAGGCTGCCAAGGCAGGCTGCAGAGCCACCAACACTGGAGATATTCAAGGCAGAGATGAGTCACCCATCTGTTAGGGATGGTTTAGGTATAATCAGATCTGCCACAATGTGCAGCAGTGACCTGGATGATGCACCAGAGGTCTTTTCTCACCCAAATGACTCTGTGATTTGTCATTTGTGCCTGTTTCAGTGTGTGGTACTGTGTGTGTGAGTGTTTGTACTTGATTCTTAATGTTCCCATGCATACCTGCCGGTTGGATGTCTCTTGGCCTGTACTGCCAGTTAGTCCAAATGCTTTCTCTGTCTTTCTTTCTTACCCATTTGCCCCTTCTTGATCCATTTCTCTTACATTTCCACATTTACTTCCTGATTGCTGATCCTTTATTTCTGTGTGACCTAGTCTCTCCTTTTGTCTTCATTTCACATACACTTCTGTGTGCTTTCATGGCTGATGCACCTGTACCTGAACGTCCTTCTCCATACAACCTGCACTTTCCTCCTCCTGTCTGTCCTCCAGTGGGAGCTGCAGGTAGAGAAGGGCAGGCAGGAAGATAATTTTTCTTTCCATAACCAGAACTGCTGTGAATCATCCCAGTTTGTGTTTGAAAGCCTCAGAGATTTACACACATCAATCCATGTCTTTGGTAACACACTGGTCCGATGGGTATGTGATGCCTGACAAGGGGTGGAGCATTAACTCTGCTGTATGGTTGCCAGATATGCTTCACATCTGATAGTCTAGAACTGTGCACAGGACAAGCTTGAGCTGGTGTGCATTCCTCCTTGCCACTTACCTTGCACCCTTCTTCTCTGCAAGTCCCACGTGAAAGCTGAACAAGCCAACACAGCCATCTGAGTGACAACACAAATAACTCACTGACAGTGGCAAAAACCTTGGTAATGGTGATGTGCTGCATCTTTCTGAACCTGCAGCAGCATTAGGAGTGCTTAATTAAATTAATATGGGTTAAGTAGTCATGCTGAGTGCCAGCAGGATTTTAGAGGGCAAAACCAAGAAAGGGTTACTCCAGCAGCACTGAGTATGTTTGGACATCAAATCACCAAAGCCCAGTGACTTGTACTAGCTGTTACTGTGACAGAAAGGATGATTAAAGTGCCTTTACTTTGAGTGTATGAGTGTGTGCACATGTATGTACAGGAATCTGTGTATTGGCTGAATTAATCTCATAAAATAAATTAGATTACCCAAGGATGTGTTCAGCTCTGCATCACTTCAGTTTTCAAATCATCATCAGATGTCTTTCTTAAAGACTTCCTTAGCTTTGCACACAATTTTTTGAGTCAGAAATGGGTAATTTATGGGTGAAATGTCTCACTACATCCCTTGGGGACAAGGTGATCTAAGCTCTTCTTTTCTGATCTTTAATATCAGTGAAGTTATCTGTTGTATCAAGAAACTGTTAAGCTCCAGTGTGCTTGAGTCAGGAAATAGCCAAGCTAGCCAGTATGTGGAACCTTGCATGGAAAAAATGGAGTCTGTGGTAAATGCATTAATAATGATAATGAATATGCATGTTTACTCGGAAATCATCTGGAACTACCTGGTAATGGCTACACTAAAATTACTTCCAAAAATTACAACTGAACTTTTGGTCTTACTGCTAGTCTCCTGCAGGTGTGTGTTTTGCCCCCTTTCAGTATGTGCAGTTTTCACATAACACAATGTTACTGTCTTTTTTTTTCTTTAACCTTTATCACTGTTATGTACCATCTTTTGTGCATCTGTGTTTTCCCGTATATAGCAGATAAACAGAAGCTATGAAACTAATTTGTACCAAAAAAAAGAGCATAGTAAATTGCATTAGACAGCATGCTACAGATCAAGACTGGCAACAAAAGTAATAGCGAAGATGTGCTGGCATATAGAAGGGTTTATAATTAAATTGCAACATTAGCAATTTCATTGTTGGTGTTTCTTTAATATATCTTATGAGAAATGCTCTATTACTGCTTAAAGTAATTACTTTGTACTTGAGAACATGCATATATTTTAATGTCAACTGATGGTAAAAATCTCACTTTTCAATTTACTTGTACTCGGCCATTTAGAAATATATTGATAACTTTCAGATCAGTAGTTTTGTAGGATAAATTCTTTACTCAAACTCTCACTCATTAAAAAAATAATTTATCCGTAGTTTAGAGAAAGCAGATTGATTAGTGAAAGTAATATTTGAACTTTATTAAGACAGTCAAAAATAAATCACAGGCAAACTACAAAATAGTTAGATTGATACATAAGAGACCTAGTCAAACAAATCATCAGTTATCGTCATGAAAACTCTACACTGTTAATACAAGTCTCTACGCATATTTTTCAAAGAAACAGCTTTGGAGATAGCAGCATAATGAATTACTGTGCAGAGGTGTATCTGTCTGCAGCAGAGAAAATCTATCTTATTTTAAATGTGCATGGGTGCTGAGAAAATTATTAACATACAAACCTGGCACAAAGGAGAATATGGCATAAAAAGAAGCTTAGAGGTCATTTTCTGTGATGTAGCAAGTACTAGCAACACTTATTAAAACAGAATTAAGACAGGGTAGAGGAGGAAGGTGTGCTTAGAAGAAATTCAGAAGCTTTTAGGCGTTTGCCCTCAACTGCTAAAATTGTATGAGCCAATTAAGACAATTATGTCTTTCTCATGAGCAGAGTCTTTTGATAAAGGAGAAGCAATGGCAAAGGAGCAGCAATGGCAAAGAAGAATGGCAAGAAATTTGGGTGCCAACTCTGTCTTATCTCAGGTGTGAATTATCTATATGCCAAACTGATTCTTGGTACAAAGGAGAGAGGCTCCTTCCTATCTTCTCTGTTATGTGTCCTTGTCTCACCACACTCATCTGAGCATCATTTGTTAGGACTGCTAGCCCATTACTCATAGAGTGACTCAGGGGCATATCATGGGTTGTGATCAGACATACATGCTGCTAGACACTGGCAGTAACCTTTCCAGGCAGGATCTGGGCAAAGGTAAGCCATGAAGTGTTCTGGAAAGATCAGTGTATTCTCAGCTGCAGGCTGGAGGGAGAGAACATCCTAATTAAAGTAATGAGAAAGCAAATCAAGTGGCCTCAGAATGTGAGTTTGGAAAACCCCAAGCTCAAAGATACCACCCTGCTCATTAATATGAGTTTATTTTCATTCTGCTTCTTTTATTCTCTTTGAGTGTGACTGTCATATGAGGGAAGATATCTTGATGTCTATTACTGATCATGCTTAAAGACTCAAGCCCATTCCAGGACCCTGTCCTCCTAGATTTTGGGGAGGACATAATAGGATAAAGGCCTTGGTTTGAATATATGGCAAAGCAACAACAACACAGAACCCATTTTGTAGGGTAAGAATCAAGGCAAAGAAAGGAGAGTCCTAGCCAAGGCCACACAGGACATATGTCAGAACTGATATGTGAACTGACAGGCCGTTCCATTGCCCTAAAAACATTACAGAAGTGAATTTTTTTGTTTAATAGCAAAGGAGTAGAAGATCAGCCTAGCACCTCTCTGTCCCGCTCAAACATATTGGCTGGAGCTTTGTCCAGCTCTAGAACAGTTCCATTTTGCCATGTTGTGGCATAGCTGAATTGGTCTGAAGAAGGGAAGAAATGTCTACTCAGGAACTCTAATTCCCAACAGATGACCTTGTGACACCAGTTGGAAAACAGGTGTTCCAGACACTTGATGACAAAGCTGGCTACCAGTTTTGCACCCTGGTGCTCACTGCTGGCTGCTCAGCCCCTAGGGCTTGCTGCTGCTGCTGCTCCCCTCAGAGGTGCTGCTCCCAGTGGAACAATTTGGAGGATGTCAGTCTGAATCTGCATTCAAACTCAATCATTTCAAGATGAACCAAAAAGCTGAAGTGACCTATTAGCACAGCCAGCAATCTTTGTATTTTTCTGATTATGTTTTATATATTTCTTTACCCTTTGTTCAATTACGGCAGGATCCCTTTCTTCTTGTCCACTCGTGTTCTCTCTCAGTGCTAAGTGCCAGCTGTCACTGCCTGCTGGATAATTACCATTTTACAAACAGTGTTCAGGGAAATGCCATCAGTTTTTGAATATGTGGCTGTCAGGGCTTATTTGAGGGGCTTTCCTATGTTAACTACCTCTTCTCTTTTCAGGCAGGAGGGCAAGGGAGGGGAAGGAAGCTGAGAGATCTGTCTTGTCTCCAGGCATTTGAAGAAAAATTGCATTTCATCTTTTTCGCATTTTGACTGTCAATGCTTATTCCTTCCCCCACCCTTTCTCCCAGTTTATGCACTCCTCTCACTTTTTCTTTATGACAGGCTGCTCTGTCCTTCTTTGCAGCTCCAGTGGCCTGCAAGTGACTGGTGGCAGCAGAGAAGATAGAACTGCTTATCATGGGGGGTTACTAATGGGAAGGAGGGCATATTCTCAGAAATAGTCATGGCCTCTCATTACTGTAATATGCTGCTTAAAACTACACAGGTCTGCCTGAGGTTAAGCGGGGAACCTGCAAAAAAAATTTATACTCTATACTCTGATTGCCTTGCTGCAAGAAGCAATAGCACGAGCACAGCCAAGGAGGGATGAAGTCCCGATGTTGCTGAGAGAGGCTGAAATCCTGGATGTAAAAGCCAGAGTCCAGAGAGAAACATAATCTACATTTATTTTCCAGGATGCAAACTACATGGATGGTCCTTTCTGGGAGGGTGGCAGTGAAGAAGGCAGGATGGTCATAGCATTTGATTGTGGTTTAATTTGCCTTTACTTAAAAAATGCATTAAAAAATAATTTACATTCACCTGGAGGGGCAAGATCAAATTTGTGCTCCTCTCAGCTCCAAAACCTTGCTCTGTCATATAAAGAACCTCCTTCCCCTTAGCAACAACTGGTAAGTTTCCTAACCATTTTTGTAGAGCCTTCGTCAGGAGAAGCCAGCATGAATATCAGGGCCATATGTACTACTAGACTGAGATGTGTGAACTGGTCCCAGTATACTCACATCCCTGAAGGAAGTCTTCCCTCAAAGTGTCAATATTTTGACTTTCTAATGATTTTTGCCACCTATCTACTTTGAGGACACTCAAGGAAAAAATGATGGAAGCTACTTCTCAGGCACAGCAGCTGCTCTCAGTCTTTGCCACAGTCTGAATAATGGAAATGGGGTAAAGGAGGGTCCCAGGGGGATATATCTCAGATTCAGTTGCAGCCAGGGACACTCTGTGACTGAGGAAGGTAAGTCGAGCTCTAGCATGGCCCAAGGAGTCATCTGTGACGTTTCAACAGCTCGCGCAGACTGTGCAGGAAAGCTGCTGATCAGCACCCATAGAAGCATAGGCTTCTCCTAGTTACCACCACAGGCTGGATTTCCTCACCAGGCCACCTGGGTGACTCTCAGGGACTCAGGCACAAGGCAGTTGGTCTGGGTTTTTTTATGCTACTGATTGGAGTTGGTGCTGTAAGAAGTGCCAGGATAGATAAGAGTTTCTGCAGCAAGACTTAAATACCAGTGTAAAGAATAAAGACCTCAGTTTAGCTGTGACTTGGGCTCTCAGGCTGACATGGTGTTGCAATTCAGTGATAAAGATGTCTGGCAGGCTTGGGAGGCTCAATATACAGGCCTCTCTCCGCCCCAGCAGTGGCACAGATGGACCTCACTCCCACATGTTCCTCTTGGATAGTGTTGCCTGCCACCAGCTGAGGCAGAAGCAACTATCCCTTATCTGCAGAGCTCTATCCCATATTTTTTCCCACTGCCCCTCATTTTCCATGCTGGGCCTGATCTTGTTGCTATGGTGATGCACATGAGATGTGTCTGACTTCATTTATGATACTTCTGGAGGCTGAGGAAAACAGTGTTCATGTCCATAGCTTGGGTCTGATTTGAAGCCATAGGGAGGAGAGGAGGAAAGGTGTCCTATGTAAGAAGACCTGTAGGAGATGAATCTGTTCTTCTCACAGCTGGCACAACAGCAACTGTGAGATTGGTGTGATACCTGCCAAGCTGTCAATCTGAAGTGCCTGTCTCCAGGAAACTCTCTCAGGATAGAAAATATCTCTAGGAGATTTAACGATCCTATTGATATTCACACACTGAATTGCACTTCTCTGCAAAGGCCACTAAAGTGGAGACACTGAAGGCACAGAAGCCCCCTGTAGCAGGGGGATGCAGATGAGTCTGGTGCTGTGCCTTCTCCAGGGCCTTGCCACCATGCAGATAGGCAGGGGTTGGCAGCAAGATCTTTTGGAGGAGTGCACTGTCAGCAGTTGCTTGCCATGGAGCTCACTCTGTGCTGTTTGGGGTCAGGGTCCAATTCAGCATCAAGTACATTGTACAAATCACGTGGCTGATGGGCAGTGAGTGATGTGGCAGGCAAGTGGAGAGGCAGCAATCAGCCTCTCTGCAGCTAGAGGCTCTGAGTTGGTCAACACTTGGCCTGTGGCTTCCGGGGGCAGTAGCAACCTGGACCAGCAGCTTCCCATTTGTTCTCTCCAAGGGCCCTCTTTAAGCTTCTAATTCATGGCTCTGCCCTGAACTAGCTGCGACACAAAGGAATGACAGATGTGAAAATGAAAGGAGAATTAGAGAGGAGAGGGGTGGTAGAGCTACTCAAGTCCCTTATACAGAAGAAAGGAGCGAACTTAGAATATCTTGTTTTTTCCCTTGCCTGTCCATTGAAAAGGATGTGTCCCAGCCAACCACCTGCTCATGCTTTCCCTTTTTCTGTCCATCCATTGTGAGTTAAGCACCTTACAGGACAGCACTTTACAGGAGACTGAGCTTGTGACAGAGAGGGAAGTGGTTGGACCCCTAGAAATCAGTATTTACAAGGCATGCTGCAGCCTCTCCTCTCCACAGCCAGGCTGAAGAGCACACCAGCCCCATCTTCACTGAAACAGACAACTAGGTTGCACAGAAAAAAATGGAAAGTGCTTTCAAAATCATGTCTTATTTTGAAAAGTATTGTGTCAGCCTGCTGTTCACAGTCAACATGTAATGAAACACGTTCATTAGCCATTTGGGTCATCACTTCTCATGCTTTTCCATGTTTGAGCTGCTCAGCAGCAGATTGCAAGGCATTTTTCTAGCCATCCTTCTCAACCCTCTGATAGTGATAAGCAATATGTTTTGTACTGTTAGCATCATGGTTATAAATGACCGGCGTACCACATGCTACCCAAATTTAACATGCTCAGACAGTTCTGTCACTGGCAGCTACTCCATTCCTTAATATCTGTCTCCAGAGTGAAACTGCTTTTAAGGGATAGAATGGCTGCCACGTCCTCCTGTTGCAGTGTGTGAGGCAAGGCTCTCCTATTGCAGTGAAATTCACTTCTTCACCTCTTTGTTTCAACATCACTTGCTATATTGCTTCAGTGGCATCATCATGCTCAGTGAGCTATTCTGATTCTTTTTAGGTACTGGCATCCTGAAATATTCAAATCACTCCACGTGCCACTACCTTCTAGCACATTTCTACCCACCCAGCCATGTAAGTCCCTGGCTGGGTAGTGTCGAAGCATCCCACAGACTTGAATGCAGTCATCTCTGACTTCCCAAGACAGGGAAGAGTTAACAAGCAGAAGTATTGCACTGGAAACCGAGCCCTGGAGAGGTCAGGCAGGTTGTTCAAGGTTGAAGCATGAAGTCTCTGGCAGTTCTAAGAGCTAAGCTTGTGCCTGTCATTTCCCAACCCAGAGCCTTAGCCACAGAGCTGTGCTTCCTTCCCCTGGAAGCAGCTGGGTTTCTTCTATCATTTCTGTCTCTTAATTTCCTTGTCTCTGTGTTGTTTTTTATCACTTGGCCCACAGAGCAATTGTGATGCTGTTTACTTGAGAGATGCTATACAAAATACAGTTGTATTGTATTTCATTTCATCCGCAAGTCGGCATTCTCTGAGGGAGGCCAGTTGCCAGTGAGGACAAATAACCAACAAAGCAAAGGGCAGGAGTGTTCAGCACTTTCTTGAATTTGATCTATTTCTTCCTTCAATGCACACATACACACAGAGCCAAATCAAACTATTTTACTTTATGGAAGGGGCTTACAGTTAAATCTGAGTACAGTGTAGGCAGAGTTTTTATCTAATGAAAGGAGACTTATTGACTATCTCCCCTCAGTTTAAGACCACCTCTTCTCCAGTCTCTCAGAGGTAAAGCAAATAAAGTTGCAGAACACTTGAAACAAGTCTGGGCTATGTCTACCATGGAAATTGCTATGCCAGACGGGTTAGAAAGCCCAATGACTGCACTGGAAGGTCTGGTGTATCCCCATAACTGCATACGATGCTGGGATAGTTTGAGTCTGAGAAATCACAATGACTACCTTGGTGTGTTAGTAGTGACCCAGTTACTCCAGACAGTGAAGCCAGGACCAGAGAGTCTGGATCAGAGGGAAGGTTGGACCATGCAAGTTGTCGATGTGGTTTGAGCGGATCACTTATGCAGACAGCTCTTTCCTAAGTTGGCTGATCTGTTAAAACCACTTTTCTTGCTGTCTGAGCTGTTCTTTCTCTAAGATGGCATTTTTTTTATGTGAGCACATTTTTGGATCAGACAAAAATACAAATGGAAACTCTCTTTCTGGTCTTTACCTTTCTCTGTCATGCTCCCACCTCCAATATTCTTCTGTATCTGTCTACTCTCTGTATCCCTCTCGGTTTCTCAGTGACCCTTTCCCTGCCACTAACTGTCTCTCTCTCTCCCCCCTCTCCTTTTTCCTTTGCCTGCCACTTTGTCTCCAGCCCACGCCTAAATGAGCTGCTCTCCATTTCTCCAGCCTGGCCTCCTTTCCCACTTTACTCTTGTTCCTCTCAGTTCGTCTCCTTCCTGTGCAGCACAAAGGCCTCCTAAAAAAAGATTGCAAAGTACCAGCTCTCGATGGCGAGCTGTGCAAGAAATACCAAGTCACTAAAGGCAGAATGAGCACTGGAGATGAGGTGCTGGGAGTTGGAGAAAGAGCCTGAGGAGATTCCATTGTTGGAAATTATAATTTCACAGTGCCTTTCATCAGTCCACATGTCTGTCTGTGTAACTGAAAGTCAGCTGAGGTGAAAACATCACACATAGTGCCTGCCAGGGCTACTGTTGTTGAAGGGCCTACATGTGCCCACCTCCAGAGCCA
The DNA here is from genome assembly GCF_000695815.1 of Acanthisitta chloris. Lineage (NCBI taxonomy): Eukaryota > Metazoa > Chordata > Aves > Passeriformes > Acanthisittidae > Acanthisitta > Acanthisitta chloris. The sequence goes on from NW_008651108.1 coordinate 34,477, forward strand.
TGCCCTCAGCCTATTGAGCAGGACCATCGGATAATTCAGGTTAGAGGGGACCCTAGGCAGTTATCTAGCACAACCTCCTACTCATCATAGGTACATTGGAATGATGCCCTTCTGCTCTTGGGATGCAGTTGGATGTGTAGATTTGTGCTCCTAGTGGGCTGGGTCTGTAGATAATTCAGGTTAGAGGGGACCCCAGGCAGTTATCTAGCGCAACCTCCTACTCATCACAGGTACATTGGAATTATGCCCTTCTGTTCTTGGGATGCAGTAGGATGTGTAAATTTGTGCTCCTAGTGGGCTGGGTCTGTACCAGCATTAAGAGAATAAGCATTGAAGTGTACAGATAGGCTCTGTTGTTACATGGAGAAGTTCACTTCCACTACCAGTTACTTAACCAGAAATGTTTTTCCCTCATAGCAGTTTTAGGCTCACACCCTTCTCACAGTCTTCCTTTCCCAAAGCCTTGCCTTCACGTCCTCATCTCTACTCACAGTAGGTACATTCTTTTTTGGCCATACACAACATTTTCCTGCTTCTGCAGGTACATTCTTTATCGGCCATACACAACATTTTCCTGCTTCTGTTGTCCTTCCCTAAACTTCTCTTCCTCCTCCTTCCTTTCCTCTTGCCTTGCTGAGCCTTTGCCTTCTGTATGTCCTCTGTGAAGAGTATGACATACTTTGCTGGTTTTATAGAAAATCCACAACTCAGCTAATTAATTAATGTTGTTGCCCAAACTAACTGTGAAGTAGCTACATTTCTTTCCTGGGACAGGAAAAGCAGGCAGGTGCCAGTGAAACATTTGGGGCCCAAATTACAAGATCTGGAATGGTCTATGCAGCATTTTCTGCATGGGAACAGGGGCAAAAGAGCAAGAATGTAACATGAAGTTTTAATGCAAGTCATTGAAAAAAGCCTGGCAGCACAGCTGAAACTGATAGCTAGGGCACAGGGTTCAGCCTTGGGTGCCTGAGGGGCACAAACAGACAGACTGCACTGCACAGTTGGACATTCATGTACCTTTCTAGCTAGCAAATGCTATCCAGATTAAGGGAGCTACCCTGAATTGTGGTGATGGATCAACATTTCTAATAGTTCCCTGAAAAACTAACTCTCTATAAACAGGTCATCCTCTTTGAGTCTTTCTGAGAGGACCCTTGTAAGAAACATTGAGATCAGTTAGTATATTGTGGAGACACAATATACCTTTTTTTGAAAAAAAGTCTGTTTTCATGGTCTAGGAGTAAGAAGGGGAGAACTGCCTGCCTCTCCCTGCCTCCCTTTCTCCTTGTCTGCCTTCCTCTCCCTCCCTGCCTGCTTCCCTCCACCCCAAGATCCTGATGCTAGTCTTCATCATCACTCAGTCATATCACAAAGGAAAACTAGGGTACAGTTGCTTTGTTGTCTTACATGCCTTAGGCATGAGGATGGACATCAGTGCTGAAGTGACTTGGTACCTAATAGCTCTGGCTTGTGAGCAAAGGCCAGTGAATCCAATTGAACTGGATCTTCTCTGCCATACTCTTTCAACCAAGGGGTCAAAATGCTTGATCAAAGTGACATGGTTGAATGGTTTGACACAGGAGAAAGAGTACTCAGCTTACGAGACAGCAGTAAATCCAGGTCAGGATGTATGCTGTTGATTCAATACCACAGTTATATCAAATAAGTTTCACTGTATGCTTGGATATTGTTCATGGTTGTAGTGGTATTGAATGAATCAGAACCAAAAAACATGCCCAAGACCTGAAAGAATTCCTCACATAGCTCTTATTTCATATTTATTATACATAAAATCTTCATAGGTGTCCAATACTGCATTTTTTTCTCGTGCTAATAATGCTGCTGAAGATGAGCATGCACATGGGTCAAAGCTATTGAGCTACAGTACTGAATTTATTGAAACATGATGTATGTTTGTATTGAAAATTTATGTACAGTGTGCATACTATGTATTGAAAAATGCATATGCACAACATGCAGTGTAGCAGGGCTTACCAGTACATTATATGGGAATGTCCCTTTATGATCAGTCTAGCTGCAGATGTGTCCAGTTTCTGTCCATGAAGACTTCCATTTTACTTTGCACTCTTTTTCACTGGGAAATGTAGCCTGCAAAGAATACAGCCAGTTTCAAATGAACCTTTCAGAGCTGTTCACAAACATGAATGGATTAAACCTCACAACTCCTCTGTGCAATACAGGAGACATCCTCACCTCATTCTGAAAGGCATCCACCTGTGGAAGGCAGCAGCTGTTTAATAGTGCATGGTTACATTTTACAACTGTTGGGTACAACAAGTGATGACAGAAAATATCCAAATTAAACTAGTGGGAATTAGGCCCAGAGAACATAATTGCTCAAATTAAAATGTGTGTAGTTTAAGTTAACACCTATATAAGTGTGCCGACTGCCACCAGTTCCTTAATGAACCCTTCTGGTTAGGGTTAAGGCTGTGCAAATAATTTTCTCTTTGGCTTCTGAAGCAAAACATTTGGAGATAGATAGAAAATTTGGCTTGTGTTGAACCAAATTCTCTTTGTGTGGGTTATTTGCCTCTTGTTCAGTTGCTTTCCTTTTTCATATAGGAGGGGGAAAAGAAAAAGATGGAAAACATCATTTCACTTGACACAAATTATTTCACTTGGCCCAAAGCAAAACCTTTCAGAGCAGCAACTTGTGAGAAAAGGCCAGGGGAGGCCAGCTTTGCAGAGCTGCTCTTATTGCTGCAAATGTAAAAGGCAGTACCACCAGCAATCCACCACCTCCTAAGGGTGTTCACCTCACTGTCAATGGACTGAGCTGCCAATATCCTGCCTACCCAGAGAGCCCAAGCCCATTGCTGCCAGCCTTGGGAGAGGTATAAGAATTAAAGCACAAGGAAATATTGTTATGTCTATAGGGGAGAAAGAGTGACTTCCCCACAGAGCAGGAAAAGGAGCATGCCATAGTTGAGCCTTTTAGCCAGTCCTACCATTTTAAAGGAATATGTACTTGGAAGGAATATATACTTGGCTGAACTGAGTTCCTTTCTCAATTGGCAATGAGAGTATTTGTCCAGCATAGGCTGAAATTTCCACTTTTAATGGAACTGAGTGGCTAATTTGGAAGGAAATCAAAGCAAAACAGACTCATTTCATTTCAGCATTGTTTTTGTCTGGTTTAACTTACCGTGTGGAACCAATTCAATAAGCTGTATTATCAGTTGAGATTTCTTTTCCCCTTCTTTTTGGTCGCTGTCCAAAAGCTAGGCAAAATGCATATCCAGTTTTATTTAAACTCACACTCTCATGGTTAGAAATTCACAGTATTACTTTCTCCTCCAATTCCAGCCTTGCAGAGGCCTCCTTATGATGAAAGATCTTATTAGAGTTAGCGCTCTGTATCAAGGAGAGACAATCAATTCCTTTTGGAGATTTAATTTTAATCATGCAGACTGGCTTCTGTTGCCCTGTCTTCCATAAAACTTCCACCATTCTCTAGTCCTTGGTATTAGTTTCTGTGGATGGCAGGCTTCAGAGCTTGTCCCAGTAATCGGAAACAGGAGGTTACATTAGTCCCAGGTTGCATTGCACACGGCAATTCTATTTGCAGAGTCTGTTTGCTGCACGGTTAACGGCTGCTTCAAACAGTGCTCAAGCAATTTCCAAATGACATATCTCCTCTCTGTCTGCAGCTATTTTAAACTTGCTTTGCCACATGTGGTGTGGCCGTGACTCTGGAGGGAGTAATTCTCCCCAAACCCTTCCCTTCCAGAACCAATGTGCTGTTGCCCTGTGCTGAATGCTGAATATTGAACTCTTTCAACAGATGAACTTCAGGCCAATTATTATTCAAAGAATAGCTTTAGGAGCTCATAAAACTAAACTAGCAACCCACCATTTCCAGAGAATTTCTACACAGAATAAAAAGAGACAACATTCATCCCATGAGCCACAGCGAAATTAGCCTCAAAGTTCTTGTTCTCACGGAGAAATTCAGAGCAGGCGCAGAGAGCATTACTGCACTGACTTCTGTGAAATTCTTTCCACTTCTGCTAGTAATCAGTTTTGATTTTTAACCTGCAAACTCTGAAGCTGCTAAGAGGTATGTGAGTATAACTGAGTGTATCCTGCACATTTCCTCTGTCATGCAACTTAGGCCCATGTCCCACTGGTACTGCCGTTTTTCAGCAGCGTGACTGATTTATATCATGGTGGGATGGAAGGATTCAGACTCTTTTGTTTTGGCCATTTTCCAAATATGCCTTTTAGGAGCACTCTCCTTATTTGCATTCCTAACATTGACTTTAGTGTTGGGACTCAGCATATGCACTCTTGGGGTTTCTTTGGCTCTAAAGCCAGATGTGACTTTGGGGTTGACCTTTGCTTCAAATATGATCCAGCTATAACTTCAGTTCTAAATGGTAGCACATGGCAAAGATCTGAATTTCTAATTGTGGGCCTCCACCTACATCTTTATTCAGAGCCCAACATCACCTTCAGTCTTTCCACTTGTCTGCTTACAGTGTCCTTGCTCTTACTATACGATAGATATATTGGGGCTGGGAGACTGCCTCAGCTAATGGAAATCATTTGAATCTTTTTGTTTGGATTGTTCTCCTGTAAATATCTATGCCAAGAGATTAAAGCTAGGGCTGCTTTCTGCTTCATCTGTCCACTTCTGCCTTTGATCCTCTTTCTCATTGCTCATTCTTGTTCCCTGATGCATAATGGCTACATCGGGCTGGTATAGAGTAGTCTCCATGTTTGTATTATAAATCAACTATTGGACTGACCTAATTCTGTAGGCAAAACCTACTGTTTTGTTTTCAGTAGTCTTTATCAATAAAGGCTATTTTTATCTCATTCAAAAGAAATAACACTGAGATTATTGAGAGCCTGTGAGGAAGCAGGCGGGCACTGACAAAGAGTCTTAAGAATGCTTGAATGAAAATACTCACCTTGATCAATGCCAAGCCTTGGTGTTTGCTGAATTCGTAGCTGCCACTCTACTTCTGTGTGCACAGCACTGCAACAAATGAGTGGTAAAATAAAAAAATACATAGAATTAAATAGCTGTCAAAAGAATCTCAGCTGAAGTGAGGTTTACATGGTGAATAGCTATTCATTAATCACAATCAAAAGAAGTAAAGGTCAAGAGCAGGCATAGCTCAGTGATAAGGCCATGGGCAGACACAGGCAGATCCACCAGCATCTTCTGCTCAGACAGGCTTTTTTAGTTGGTACCAAAATGAGTTTTTGCATCATTGTTGCTAGTGCCTGGGCAATAAGAGAATTTTTTGCTGGAAGAGCTCTCTGGGAGTGCTTAGGTTAGTTGGTGACCCTAATTTAATTTAATCCAATTCAATTTAGTTGGGATATGTTAATTTATTAAAGTTGATGCTGTGTGTATGTAAGCATACCATCAGCTAGAAAATTTTTTATTCTATATTTTGGGAATATTGCATATCAAGCCGCTAGGACCTACATGTAGTAGTAGTTTGTGCTACTAGAGATGTGGGAGATGCACTTCAGACACTCTATTGCCATAGTAATATCAGGGATGCAGATTTGGCTTTCCCATACCCAGACAGGCATGAGAACCACCTCTCTGTCCTAGAATTGGCCTCTCTTTTTAGTTTCCTGTGGAACTTTTTAAGTTTCATGTGTTTGTCTAGGTGTGAAACAGTTCTAAAATTTGAGGGGATTTTGCATAGGTAAAGGAATGTTGGTGTGTACTTTTTTTTTCCCCACTGACTTTAACATTTCTTTATGACCAATTATTTGCTAAAAAGCTGAATTGGTAAGTGATCATTAAAGGGAAAGCTCAGGGAAAGTAGAACAGCAGCCTAGGTCAAGAGTATCCCAAGAGCTCTCAGAAAATTGGACAGGTTTACAGCTCTGGGCGACTGAAGCCCCAACCTCAGTGACACAATTGTTTTGCCAAGGCTGAAGAAAAGTGAGCTCAGAGGGAACAGTAACTCATTATGTAGTCGAGGCAGGGGGCCAGGCTGCAGCTGTGCCCCTGAGAAGAGGAGAGGCATGCACAGACACACGGGCATCACACACACACATGCACACACCTGCCTTTGATGTTTCTTTATATCTCTCTTTTGAAGGTCCTGAATCCTGGAGCAATATCCTTAGGTCCTTTTTCCTTTTTACTGAATTGAAAGTTTTCAAGGCTTGGATTCTAGAAACAAGGGAAGAAAAAAAGGATCTATTAGATCTTTATTAAACCTTGTACCCTTATCTTTTAAAATTGCTTCTAATTTTTTTTTATAACAATACATGGATCCCATTGATGTTTTGCAGATACTGATATTGGATGCAATTAAAAAAAATTGAAAATTTCAATCTTGGAAAAGAAAACCACATTATTTCTTTTTACTTTCTATCATCTATTGCTTCAGATGAAGCCTTTATAACCCGAGTGCATTTTGCAAAGAGATCATCTGCTTCGACACAGAATATGATATCTGTATACTATTTAGCAAATCTGCACAAATGCTTAGGGCAGCAAATGAAGATGGAAAATGTGTGCTGGGAATGGATGTAGTGATGGGCCATTGCACATTCCCCATACCCATCACAGCTGTTCTTCCAGAAGCCCCTCTGCTTGGCAATGGAGAGGACTTTTATAAGGAGTAGTTTTGAGGAGTAGCAATACCCTTAGTCCATATGCCTCTCAAAATCTGTCTCTGCATCCATAAAATCTTGCACAGTTATCAGAGTGCTCTGCAGTCTGCTGATGAGCAACCACTTGATTCTTTACCTTCTGCTTTTATCTCTGGAAGTCTTCAGTTCAAGCTCGTTGTGTCAGTCAAAACAATCGATTTTGAATTTGTTGAGCACACTAGGATTTTTCCAACTCTGCAGAGAGGGTGCTACTGAGACTTTTAAGTATAAAGCACAAAACATATTTCTGGAACATGTTTAAGATAAGGAACCTCTACTGGGAGAGTCACCTTTCTGTCATGCCAGGACAATGACTATGGAGTCGCTGCATTGTCTAGGACTTTCCAAAAAGTCTTGCATTTCAGCAGTGAGGAAATGTTGCCTCTTACTGAGGAAATGGCACTCCTACTTGGGCTGTCATCGGGGAGGCAAGCTGTGTCCTTCTGTTGCTAGTGCTGTGTTCCCCTGAGCTCTGAACACGTGGGGCTTCCTCTACAGGTCTTCTACTCACACTGGCCAAAGCAAAGAAGTGGTAAGGGTGTTGTACAAGGATGATCTTAAATAGGCCTGCTCATTGCACATATATTTCCCTCAGTCTGGAGTGGCAAATCCTTGTACTTGTCCATCCTTGTACATCCCATTAGCTTTTCCCTGTCAAGTTTGGTATCAGTCATACTTGATCCTTAGACTCATGTTAGCAGAGCTGCTTCTCTTGTGGACTTGGTGCTTTGCCTTAGGCAACACCAAATGATCTTCCAGCTCCCTCCATTCAGCTCTCATCCTCCTCCTTGCTCGTATTTTATTGAATCCAGACAGACTTCAGCCCTATGCACATTCCTCCTTTGTTAAAGGACCTGCTCTGCCCCAACCAAGTCTAACATGAACTCTAGTAAATATAGTTATAAATATTTTAGGTTAGAGCTTTAGTACAGTTTGTTCAATATGCCAAAAATCTGCAGCAGACCCATAGCTCACTCTGTTCCCCACAGTAAGCCATTTTTAATCTTTAGCATTATAAATGTTGTTCCCTGTCATGCAGCATTTTCACTGAAGCCTAGAAAATGTATTCACCCTCCCCTCACCTATTAAAAAAGTTTGTGTTGGAGAAGACCGAGATTTACAACCCCGAGGACTGAAGAGATGTGTCTAGATAAACATGGAGAATACCCTGTCAGAGCAGGCATCTCGTACTGCACCAACAAGTTCACCTAGCCTGATGCTGCACCAGGAACTGTCTGCTGCCTTCCACTTAACCTTCTCCATGCTGCTTCAGCCATAGCAGAGGAGAAGTTCCGTGAGGTTATAGCACCACCAGCTCACAATTTACCTGGTTTGACAGAGAATTGCCTGGTTGTATTTGGCAACTTGTATTGTCCATCCAAGCCACTCCGTAAGCTTTCTTCTCCACTGATTTTGAAACAGCAGCCAGAGGGATTCAAGTCTGTCCAAACTTATCTAAGACATCCTAACACTACAATTTCTGTGAAATTATTTTTACTTCTTTCAGAAAGAGACTGTTAGGGGAAATAGGACTTTTTTAGTTGCAGCTAGATTTCCAGTTTGGTTGAATTTCTGTGGCTTCAGAGACTATGATGATGGATTTTCAACTTTGTACCAGAGGAAATCAGTGTATGGAAAGAAGTGAAAGAAAAATAAAGGATACAATTTCTTTTTTGGGGAAAAGGTTGTACTGTGCACCGACAAGAGTTTCAGACTGCTTTTCTTCTAAATCACTGTGCAAAATGATGAGGATAATTTTGTCTATATAAATGTGTGCACTTTTTTTTATTTTAAATGACATCTTTGAAAGTTTATACTCAGATACGTGGGTTTAGAATAAATCAGAGAAGCACAATCAGAGCACAGGTAGAAGCAGACAGCACAGACAGCAAGTGAGCACACATGCAAAGACAGTGCAAAGGTCCTGATCTTTTTCTGATGAACCTGATGCCAAAGATTGAGATTGCAGAGAGACAGGCAGATGTAGTCATGTCAGAGACCTGCCAAGAGCTACAAGCTACGGGTCTAACAGAGAGGTAATGCAACACAGAGTAGAAGAGACTTCTGTATGCATTGTTGGAAATGAAATATATTTTTTCCTCCTCCTAACCCTTTTAAGCCTTTAATCTTAATCCTATTCATCATCATTAACTTCAGCAATTGGCCAAAATATTTAAATGAGGTGAAATGAAAAGATTTAGGAGTCTAGTGAAGTCTCATCAAACCACAAAAGAATAATCTCCAAAGATTAAGAAAGCTGCTGTGTCCCAACCTGTAAGGAATGAGAGGAGGAGGAGGGAGGGGGGGCTTCTGAGATGAAAAGAGTTACCAATTAGATCCTTTTACTAACAGTATTGAGTCTTTTTCCCCCTTACAATAGCCAAGTGCAGAAAAAAAATTACAGAAGACGAATTAAGAGTTTAAATCCAGTAAAAGGCAAAAAAAAAATAATAAAAGCAGGTAATATTTTAATAAGACTTAAATGAGTCTTTCAAAGGCATTGGAGAGCTCTTGGACCTGCATCTCTTCCCCATTTCTGGGTGTAAAATAGGCTTTTAACTATCACTGCACTACGAAGTGCTTTGATGTTTATTCTGCTGAATTTTTTGCCTGGCGCCATTTGCTGTTGGTGGGTGTGTATGTGTGTGTGTGTGTGTGTGTGTATGTGTGTGTGTCTCCTATGTACGCTCCCCTGAGGCACCCATTGTAACTTGGTTTCAGTTACGCTTTAGTTAATGGGCACTTAAAATAAAGTGGTACCCATTTCGCTTTAATTTCGAGAAAGGGGTAAAGGCCTTTCCCTTTCCATTTCCAGATGAAAGGAGCAGTGCTGCAGCTCCATAACGAACCTCAAATGAATTGGAGTGCTGATAAATTTAACGATCTCATCAGCATACAAATATGTGTGTGCGCGTTATGTGCACACGGAGTTTGTATCTAAAACAGGAACGTGAGGGAAACGGGGGGCCTACAGATAGCAGATTTCAACCGTGAAAGGGAGCAGGTTAATTTTTGCAGGGCTGTGTTTCAGCCCCTTGTTTTGCATTAGTGACTGCCACGTGGCTGCCCTACGTCCCTGCTGAAGGTGGGAGGGGAGCACAGCATGAAGGGCACTATTCAGCCTATTTAATGGAATCATAAAGGCCCCGTTCTGTATACCTGACTCCTCCTGTGATTGCCCCAGCAAAGAGTGAAGCTACTGTAAGGTCTGATGTAGCTGCTAGTCCCATGTGGCTTTCTTGGAGTCTGGGACATTTTATATGGGGACTGTTGTCAGGCCACTGAATTTTGCCTTTGAATCCTTGCTGCATCAGGACTCTCCTCTGGAGCAGTGTCACATGTCTTTCTCTTTCCATGCTTGCAGAAGCATGGATGGATGTGCAGTAGGTTGCAAAAATCTGTAAAATCCACCTGGGTTGTCAGGGGGCTGTATCAGTTCAGAAGATGTGTGGATGCCCAAACTCTCTTCTATAGATATTGGTAGTTCTGGGGAGATCCCGCCCCAGGGAGATGTCATATTTGTGTGTGTATTTTCCTCCTCCACATGGCCTGGGCTAATAATACCAAAAGCAAGACAGGTATACCATTAGAAAATACTGCAGCTTCTCATAACTCTCTGTCTTACCCTCTCTGGTAGCAACATGGGTAATGTGTAGCCCCTGTACTGCAGAAAGTGAATAGTGAAAGTAGGCTAATTTTTGGAAAACTGTGCTGCAGCCCTTGATTATGCATTTGAAGCTCTTGATTTTCTCATGGTATTCATACCTTAGGTTGAACCAATCCCATGCAGCTTAAGGACAGCCCTTTCTTCGTCTCAGGGAATGTCCTTTTGATGGCAGTGTCAGGGCAGGATTCAATGTGAGCTCCTACAGGAAAAGCCTGAGTTGGGGAAATTTTGCATGACCTGCATGTAAAAACTTACCAGCTTGTGGCATCTATACAATCCATACCTTCATTCCCACTGTGCAACCCTCAAAAACCCACATCACCAGCTCTACTTAAAATCTATCTTCAGCATCCTCTGTGTTTTCAGAAAGATAAAGTGGTGAGAACTGATTACAAAACTCTGCCATGAGAGCTTCCCCCTGCTCCTCCCTGAGCACTGTGGTACTCATTTCTCCATCCTCTGACTACCCTATTTTATCCTAGTCCTGGTCATCATCTCCATTCTAGCAAACTGGAGCTGCTGGCTTCTCCTACCCATCTATACAGCAGGCCACCGCAGGGTAAAATATCACCTCCGTCAGCACTGACATCCATCACTTTAATGAACAGCAAAAATCAATCTCTAATTGACAAAAACATTTTTAATCAAAGTATGAGGCATTTAGAGCACAGAAGCAGCCTTTCATCTTCTGTCAGTGTTTTCCTTTACAGGCGGAAGTGGCATGGGTTTGTAGCTGGCCAAAGAGGCCAAGTGGTATCTGAGAAGGAAAAGAGGGACAATGCTTTCAGGTGATAGTATTAGAGAAAAATCTGTTTCTCTACTCTTAGCCAACCAAAGCTTGATTTTGGTTTGTGGGTCAATAAAGAATATACATCAATGGTAGGATGAGAGTGGGAACAGCATAAGTTTTTAATTAGCATAACCTTATGCATAAGCATTAGCATAAGCATGATATCTTTTTCCTTCTTTATTCATGTACCAAACTCCTAGGCATTTGCCATTAATGGCCTGCTGGTGGGTGCACTGTGCCACTGAAACACACTGTACCACCAAACACACTGTACCACCAAAATCCATCACAGCAAACAGGCAGGTGGAGAAGCTCAATTTAGAAGCATGGGTTTGTATCATAACCTTTAGGGATACTGCCTGTGTACATCTGGGGTTATCCTCAGGGCAGCTCTGCTGGTGGTGAAGACAGAAGAGATGGTAGTTATTGTAAGAGCAGTTGCTTATAAACTTGTAGATAGCAGTGAATTACCTACAAATAAGAGAAGCTACCTGCCAGCAGCAGTGAAGTATTCTTTTTTCTCTGATTAGGGAGTCCCTTAAAGATTTGTAAGGTTACTCTGGGTAGCTTGATATCCTTGCCAGTGTTTGCGAGCCATAAAGGGCAAGGGAAGGTTATTAGAGCACCATCTGGATACTTGGGTCTTTTTGCCATTTCTTGCAAGAAGGTATTATTACAAAGCATCTTTATAGATGTCTGGCACAATTTGAGTACCTTGGCATCACTGCTGGTACTTGCAATGGAAAGGGTAAGAAGGAGCATATCACTAGTGATGCTGTCATAGCACCTTTGCCAGTGCTTGAGAGGGAAGCAGTTTGGAAGAGGCAGCAGCATTTGGCACTGTGAGTGCCCACTGGCAGCTTGCTAGTGAGAGAAGCAGTAGGGAGTTGCAGAAGTGCCTGATGCTGCTGGGGAAAGTTGGCACACCTTGCTGGATTTATGAAGGGAGCGATGGGGAGGGGAGGTACATCCTTGCCCATCACAGTTGCCAGTGTTTGCAAGGGAATCAGTCCAGGGGGCTGCAGTGGTACCCGAGCACCATCTGGCCACTCTGGCACTCTTGCTGGTGTTTGTAAGGTTGGCTTTGGATAATGTCTTTTTCTGATCAAAGGCCAGCATTTTGGATGCAAGCCTGGAGTGTGTGTTACATAAATAGTTTGCTCTCCTGTCCAAATGACTCCCGCATCCACAGAATCTTAAGAGTTTCAGAGGAACTTCAGATTGTGGCCCCTTGCAGAGAAACCACCTCCAAGTTTACTGACCAGTGGGATGTGAATTCATCCTGTCTTCCCCAGGTCCTGGCCAGAGAGGATTTGCTTGGAGAATGGACCCTTATTTTTTTCTTACATATATATATTTTAATAAAAGGAGAAGGAGCCAATAGAATTCCCTTGGCTGAATTCACCACAGCTGCTCTCTGGAACCATAATCTCTATGTGTTGATGTTCAGCTCGGAGTAGGCTGGTGTGGCTTACTCTGGGTTGGCATTCTTTATGCTCAGTCAGACTTCTAAATGTTTCAAAGAAGATAGTGATATTTGCCCGTGTATCTTACTTGTTCAACAGCAAAATACACCAGTTTTCCACGTTTCTGGGCTTTAAGCATTCCTTGTCCTCCCAGAGCTGCTGTGTGTAATTATAGAGGAAGAGGTGGCTTTGGAATGGCAGCTTGTCTGTAAGAGCAGGAGCAAGTGTGATGAGGTCCAGAGTGGGTCAGAAGATCAAGGGCTTGACATTGCATGTGGGTGTGGGACATGGATTGCAAGGGGAGCAAGACAGAGATGGACCAAGAGCTGCAGAGGGCATGACTTCAAGACATGCTTCACTGAGGCCTGTGCATCCAGCATGTGCAGAACAGCTGCAGCGTGAGGGGCATGCTAGCTGGTGGCTCACCCTGCCCAGTGTACGTGCGGAACAGCTGCAGCGTGAGGGGCATGTTAGCTGGTGGCTCACCCTGCCCAGTGTATAAACATTTGCCTCCTTCCATAAATGAAGGCAGAACTGTGAATCGCTGCAGTCGTGGAGATACCAGGAAGCATGGGAGAAAGCAGAAGAATGAAACACACACTGGCTCCTCTCCCAGAAATACTTGTCTCTGGAAAGCAGAAGAATGAAACACAGTGATAGGCTCCTCTCCCAGAAATACTTGTCTCTGCTGCCCAAGTCAGTGCCCTCAAGACCACTTTGGTGGGCTTTGTTTTTCCACTGGCTGAGGTAGTGTAGATGCTGACATTCATAAAATATGCAGAGTGCCTGGCAGGTTACTAGATGCTCCTACTGCAAGTCTTTCCTGGGCTATGTTGAAATATATGGATGTCCTTCACTTACAAAGATGGATGAGTTCTCTGGATTGCAGGTTCCCCATGTGTCATGCCAGATGTCACACTCAGCCCTGAAATATGGTGGAGGAGGGAGAGGGAGTAGAAGTGAGCTCTGATTTAGGCAGAACCACTTTAGATAATTTTTCCTTCAAAGGTGAAATGGAAAGCCATAGTGTAGCAGTATAGCTTGCCAGTTTGAATCCTGCCCAGCTCAGCAATTTTGGAAGCTGCTACGATGCAGCAACCTATGGGATACAAAATGAGTTGGTCATTTCCAACCCATTTTGGTGGGCAGGCATTCACATCAGAAATCCCAGCATTTCAAATTGACCCCCTTTTGTTGGCAGGCTCTGCAATGAGGCCATGGGCTGAGCAGGACATTCAGACAATTTAACCTGTGGCCTCAAGGCCACAGTACCTCCAGGATGAGATCCAGGAGAGTCAGAGAAGGTGGTCATGAGATTAAACACTCATAAGGTTTGTGAAAAACTTGGGAACATCTTCCCCTGGCACTATCTGTGGGATAGGCATGCTTTTCTGAATATATGGAAGCTGTGAAAAATGTCAAGGGTCCATTGGCTTCAATACTGAGATTTCAGAAACATTTAGATCTGTTCTTTTTTTTATCTTTAGCAAATAACTTGGCATTTGCCAGAAATAGATGAAGAACTTTCTATAAACAGTAATCTAAAATTTCTTATTCTCAACTCCTCCTTACTTAATAGTCTGGATGCCCAAGGGATTTATACACTTAAATTTGTATGTATGTGATTGCAGGCATATGGGTATGCATGTTTCTGGTTTCAGCCATGGTAGCCATATCAATCCTCCCTCTGTACTAATCCAGCTCCCTCTTGGCCAGTTTGACTAACAAAAATTTACCAACCAAGCAACAGAGCAGAGCGAACATATTAAGAAAAACAGCATCGAATGCAGCCTTGCGAAGAGACATTGGCATCATTCATCCCACAACAATCTGTACCATACGCCTCTTCTCTGTAAGGCCAGAGACAGCCTTTCCCAGCCTGCAGCCCTTCCACAGTCTTAAATGTACCAGTTTTCTTCCTTCTCCATTGCAGCAGATAGGAATTCTGTCCAAGACTTCTCTTTAGAAAACTTTCCTTCTTTAAAAATTTGGTTTTGACTTTGTGAAAAAATTTTTTCTAAGCTTGAAAAATAGCTCTTATAACCAGACTGTTTGCTCTTCCTTCGAGAACACGATAGCCCCAGGTATTGCTGCCAGATGAGTGAATTATCCTGTCCAGTTTAAGGTGGAGTTATCAACACATCCACTGGGAGCATACATAACTACCCAACAGACTGAGATCTTTTCTGTTCTTCTGAGCTGAATATAATTTCAGCCTGTCACTCCTTATCATATCCCCTTTAATCATGCAAAATATTTCCTCCCCTTCTCTCTCTCATCCTGCTCGCAGACTTATCATTTTCCCCTTTAGCCTTCATTTAGTTGCAATATTCACATTGTATTATACATTCTCTATACAATTAGGTAGGGAAATTGTCACCACGGGTTGTCTGGAAGGCCAGAAGTAAGAATAGGTTCAAAAAAGGATTAGGGAGTGCACAGAATAGTCCATCAAGGGCTATTAAACTCAAATATATAGGTAAACATTGGCTTAGGAAGTCCCTAAGCTTTACATTGCTGTGTGCTGGGAGAATATACTAGGGAGAAACATTGCTTTATCTTTTGTCAGGTTTTTATAGCCCTTTCATAGGGTATTTGCCTTCTGGCCAGTGTCAGAGACAGACTGGAAGCTAGCAGGACATTTTGACCTAACACCTCTGGATTTGTATTAATGAGAAGGTTGGGATGGGATGCTTTATCAAATTATACATAAAACACCTTGCTCTGTTGTTACGATTATTACACAATATAACTTTAAGATCTGCACCCTGAGATTTATAGCCTTGTAGAGT
Source organism: Acanthisitta chloris (assembly GCF_000695815.1). NCBI lineage: Eukaryota > Metazoa > Chordata > Aves > Passeriformes > Acanthisittidae > Acanthisitta > Acanthisitta chloris. Next base: position 49,852 of record NW_008651108.1, read on the forward strand.
CTTCCTGGACTTCTCCATGGATCCTCTTGATTTTTTAGACTGCAATTATTCTTGCTTCTTGCTGGTTTGGCATAAGTGCTTAAAACAATTAATCTTTGAGCAAATTAATCTTTGCGTGCTAGGGGCTGTACAAATCCAGAACTGAAACAATCTGCATTAGATGTATGTTTTCTTGGTTGCGTCTCAGTTTGTTATCCAAGTTTGTCATCAGGAGAACAGGGAGAAGGAACAGTTTTGAGGGGGATTTTTGTGGTCTTGTTTTATACAGAACCTGTTCTAACAGTATCATGAAAATGAACGTTTTTGCTTTGTTTTCTGCCATTAGAAATATTAATATTTTAAAGTGTTCTATTTCAGAATTTGAGTCAAATTTTAGTGTGGGAAAACCAGACTCAATCTTCCCCCTCTGTTATGCCCTCTTTCTCCTCTTCCCTGCACCCAGTAAAAAAAAATAATCCAGGAGTATTTAACGAAGTGTGAGGAAACAATCATCAAGGAGTATTTAACGAAGTGTGAGGAAACAAACTTTCTCCACTTGGGTATGTCTTCATTTGATATTGAAACTTCTCTTGACTTAACCAGACTTTGACCCTGGACTTCTCAAACTGGAAGAAGCTGTTGCTCCAGTTTCAGCCTATTGCTCCCCTCCCTGCACCCTCTCTTTACCACTTGTCTTCCTGTGAATACAAGCTTTGTGATTTGATGCTCCATTTTGCCTGTGATATCATACACTTGCCAACTGGTGGAGAAGGAATTAAAACTGCCTTTGATATCATACAGTTGCCAACTGGTGGAGAAGGAATTAAAAATCTGGGGAGTCAATCATTGAGGAATTACCCTGGTGTGATGGGGGAGTTGGTAGGAAGTTGTGATGCTGGTTTTCTGCCATCTTGTTCACACTCAAAGAAAAGATAGGTGTAAGTTATGTACCTCCATAGCATATAGTTTCGATCTGAGGCAAATAAAGTATTGAGGGCATAGGCAATTGGATGCAAGTTGGGCACGTGTGTAATAACAGCAGTATTAGTATACTGAGGCCACTGTAAGTCAAAGACTGAGTAACTGAGTTGGTCCATAGCTGTATTTTGCCCTTCTGTCCCTCTCTTTCTCTCTGCTGCTTTGAAACAGTGATCACAAGCTGTCAAGTATTTACCTATACACAGAACTGAGAGAAAAACTCCATACCCAATTAAAGTTTTGAGTCTGCCTTTATGTATCATAAAAAAATTATAGAAGAGCACAAACATAGCTTACTTTGCTTTGGAAGGTTTTCTGCTTTTCAGTTTGTGTTTAATGAAGTAATTACAGTAAAATACTCTCAAAATTCAAGACCTAATTAAAGCAAAGAATAAAACTTCAATTGATCCATTATTTAGATTGGTGAGAAGTGAACATAAAGAAGCAATGAAAAAGTTAGTACATTATGAGAGGAAAGAAGCACTCTCTGGCTTGGAGAATACTGATGGGAGGAAGACCTTGGGATAGTAACAGCCAGTCAGGGATGCACTTAAATAATTTACAGAGTTCCACTTCAAACAGAGAGGAATGGGGCAAAATCAAAAGAATATTTTTCCCTGACAAACAGGTGTTGCTGAACTTGTTTGAATCAGAAGATGTCTAGCCTAATATCTCCCTTTTGGAAGACCAGTCCCCAAACTACATAATAAGAATTGAGCTCTGAAGTTCCCTGCAAAGTTTTTCTGTCTCTGAATGGTCATGATATGGCTTACAATGAGCGTCACTAGCTGTGTCTGCTTCTTATGAGCATAGAGTGTAATGGCACTTTTGGGTCCAGCTTTGCAGATTGTATGGAGGTGTTAACAAGAGGGATTTATGGTGGCAGGAGCTTGGGTGCACCCAAGAACACTCAGCTCTTTGGATGGAGCTCACCATCAGAGTTGTAGTCATTGTCATCCTTCACCCTCTCTTCAGCAGGGGCTGGCCAGAAGGAGCTGAGCTACAAGGCAGATCTGGCTCACCCAAACTATCCTACTTTGATGGCTCCAAACAGGATCTTTTATTTCCAATAGTCTCTAAAAATGTGCTGGTGAAGGTTTAACCAAATTGTTTACCCTGCCCTTCTTTTGCAGTTCCTGTAAAATCTAGAATGAAAAAAAATTTTTCTTCACATGAAGCTGATAAGCTATAAAAATTGGCATGTTCTGGTTAGGTTGTTTGGTTTTATGAAGACCAAATAAATTGTAATAAAGAATTTTGTTATTTTGAATTTCCTAGATGCTAACACTGATTGATTCAAAACTCAATCCATATTATCTTACTTACTAAAGCATTGCTGTTGTTCCTTGAAGTGCTAATGTTAAAGTCTTGAGTAACTACTCTCACGGGTCCAACATCTCTCCACCTACCTTATTATTCCTATTGCATTTACACCAGAATTATACTATAAGGGGCAATAGCTGTAAGAACCCAACATTTATGAAACTCATCTCTCTGCACTATGTGCTTAATTTCAGATGAACCCTTTTCAAACCACAGCCTTTTTTGTTTAGACTTAGGTTGGGGAACAGTGAGTGCAAGGCGGTTGGGGAACAGTGAGTGCAAGGCATCTCTAGGAACAGCCTCATCCCAGCAAATGCCTTATACTGGAATTCAGGTCATTTTTACTTGAATTTCTCTTTTGGGAAAGTAAAATAAAACTGCAAGAAAGTTACAGTCAGATGTGTATGTGTCGTGTTGGAGTTTAGTCAGTGAGTAAATCTCTGCTGCCCTTCCTCTGCAGACCTTTGCCAAGGGACAAAGCAATTACAGTTCTGTGTGTAGATGGAGTCCCAAACTGCTTGAGATGGTTTCTGCTATACATCAATACATGAAATAGATTGCCAGTTCCTTCTATGAAAGGCACAGTACTCCGGTTGTGTTTCCCTAATGCCACTTGGGGAGGCCCAGTGGCCCTGAGTTGCTCCCTATAGCAGGTTATAGCACAAATGCTACAATTTAATCCTTGTAATGCCAAACCACTAGTAATTGCTTGAAGCAAGAGTAGAGAAATTCTGCTTTCTCCAGCCAGCTGTAGATGCTTCAGGTCAAGAAGTAGTTTCTCACTCTTCTGCTTAGTAAATATGCCTTTAGAAATGTGCATGAAAGGCAAAATAAACACTGGCCATAAATCTGCTTTGTGAAAATGGACTGTTACGGTCTCAGCTGGGTTTGTATCTGAATGCATACAGAATAAAGCAGGGTAATAAATGCTGACTACATGGCAGCTTTTGTGTCTATTTTGACAGCTCTCAAAGTAGTATCCCCAAATTCTTCTAAAATCAAAACGTTCCATTTTCCTGTTTAAAAAAAAAAAAGGAAAGTAATTCTTGGGTTTGTGTCAATTGTAAGCAACTTCTCTTTAAAATGAAACCTCTAATCATTTTTATTTAAATGCCTAAAATAGAAAAAATTATTTGGTTTAGTTTGAAACAAAACTTTTGCTGACATTCCAAAATCAGCAGCAAACCAAAACATCAGCTTTGAGTGCACACTGTTTAACTGTATCAGTGTAACTAAGGACAAATGACATTCAACACCATGCCAGCAGCAGTGGTTAAACTCCATAATTGTTTCTTTTATTGTCCCCCTTTGCACAGATTTTAAATCCCTTGTTCCGCAATTAACTTTTCTTTTCTGCTAAAAGCTCTTGTCTCTCTTGACAGGCTCTCTGATTACAAAATGTCTGCTGCAAACTCAAGAGTGGCAGCAGATCTGAGGATAGGAAATCTGTTTCCTTCGGTCATTACCTGAGCAGATTGGAGTGTCTATGAGCTGTAATGGGCAGAGGAAGAGGGTGGGTGGCCAGAGGTCCTGCAAACATTGAGATTCCCAATGACAGTCCTCTACCTCTGCTTTCTTCACCCCTTCAAATTCCTTCCCTCCTTCCTCTGAAATGCATTTTCTGAAGAAAGGTGGGGCAGGTGCCACTGGCGGAGGAAGCAGTGTTTTCACTGGGGAAGTCTGATCAACTCTTCCCTCTGGCTGGTGACAGTTTTCCTTATGCTCTCTTCCATCTCAGAGATAAGCCCCTTGCTCTGCTTTTCATTGTCAGGCATGAAATCAGCTACCATTTCAGGACACCTCTCAGTAGCTTCCAAATGCCTTTGACGCATTTTGCCTAAACAGGAGACTGCTGAGAATAGCTGCTAAATCTTTAAATCTGGTTTCACACTTAGTCGTCTTTGTGACTTTAAGTTTGTTGTTAGCATAGCTGGTGTTCCAGGTCACTGAGAGCCTGGGATTAATACCCGAAGACTTGGTATTAATGTGAGAGACTAGCAGTTTTATTGAGTCACTCCACCCTGGCTGGGGATCTAAACTAATTGTCTGAAGACTTGCCCCAGAGTCCTTTGTGTTTTTTTGGAACAGATAGATTGGGGAGGGGAGGGGGGAGCATGTCTTTCTCTAGGCCCTTCCAAAGGATCAGGTAGAAAGGTAAAGTCAGAATGTTACTATACCACTCTTAGTAGAAAACTAGCAAAATTTTTCATTAAGACAGGGCAAAGGTCCTTGTTTCCACTGAGTGATACAAACTCATTGCCATGTTGCTAGTGTCTAAAAATTCTTGATTCTCATTTCTACACATTTTCCTTCCACTTTGCAGCTTAATGAAACCATTCACTCAACTGGCTGTTCTCCCTCCATCTGTCCACTCCAGGTGGCAGCTCATCTGGATGTTAGTGTACCTTCAGTACCATGGTTTGTGCATCAACAATAGTTCCTACGCACAGCTTCTATTGGATGTGCTGCAGATTAATTGTTTTGTATTTTTGAAAATGCACAGTTGAGATGGACAGGAAGAGAAATGTTTGGATTTGACCAACTACTTAGCAACTCTAACAGTTCGTGACGCTTTAAAGAGAACTTTTTGTGTGTGTGTTTGGGCACAGATTCATTTCATGAACATATTACCCTAAACACTTTACAAGATGAAAATGACTGCTGTGTATTACGTGGCAGACTCTCTGCCCAACTTCAGCCACCTTCTGCAACTTCTTGGTTGTCATGGGCTCTGAAGTCAGGTGAGTTAGCAGAATTTGTATGAAACATAAGGGCTTAAATTGTCTGGAGGTAACTATTTCTGTGGTAGGAACAGCAAATGAAATGTTTCCAGAGGCAGCAAATACTTGTGACACTTGTTTTCCATGGAACAACATTCTTCCTCCACATCCTAAGACTTTCTTGGTTCTCTCTGTCTGGCTCATCCTTTGTTAGTTGAACATTTCTGTCTCTCAGCAGTTTCCAGACTTCTTTCTCATCTTTTATATTTGTTCCCTACAGCTGTGACATTAAGGCAGCCCTCCTGAATGCTGTCTCATTCTCCAAGCAGAGAGAACTCCTGTCAGAGTT
>NW_008651108.1:55211-57833 GCF_000695815.1 Acanthisitta chloris
CATGATTATACAATTTGAAACCAGTATTGATTCTGCTGTTGAATGAAAGGCTAGGCTTCATGTCTTCTTTTGGCCTCGCACTGGCAAAGAAAGTCTAGGAGTATCAGGCTTCCTTCCTTCCTCTAGTGCAATCCCTAGATGCTGTGTGGAAGGGAGCAATATTGTGGCCATTGTGGCCAAAAAGGCCAATGGCATCCTGGCCTGGATCAGGAACAGTGTGGTAGTATTGATTCTGCTGTTGAATGAAAGGCTAGGCTTCATGTCTTCTTTTGGCCTCGCACTGGCAAAGAAAGTCTAGGAGTATCAGGCTTCCTTCCTTCCTCTAGTGCAATCCCTAGATGCTGTGTGGAAGGGAGCAATATTGTGGCCATTGTGGCCAAAAAGGCCAATGGCATCCTGGCCTGGATCAGGAACAGTGTGGTCAGCAGGACCAGGGAGATGATTCTGCCCCTGTCCTCTGCGCTGGTGAGGCCACACCTTGAGTACTGTGTACAGTTCTGGGCCCCTCAGTTCAGGAAGGATATTGAGGTGCTGGAGCAGGTCCAGAGAAGAGCAATGAGGCTGGTGAAGGGACTCAAGCACAAGTGCTATGAAGAGAGGCTGAGGGAGCTGGGGCTGTTTAGCCTGGAGAAGGGGAGACTCAAGGGAGACCTTTTCACCCTCTACAACTCCCTGACAGGAGGCTGGAGTCAGGTTGGGGGGTGATCTCTTCTCGCAGGCAACCAGCAGTAGGACAAGAGGGCACAGACTCAAGCTCTGCCAGGGGAGGTTTAGGTTGGATATTAGGAAGAGATTTTTTATGAAGATAGTAATCAGGCACTGGAATAGGCTGCCTGGGGAGGTGGTGGACTCAGTGTGCCTAGAGGTTTTCAAGATGAGACTGAATGTGGCACTTAGTGCCACTGTCTAGTAACCACGGTAGGGTTGGACTTGATGAACTTTAAGGTCTTTTCCAGCCCGGTTAATTCTATAATTCTAATATTTCCCATTCCCTTGACTTTTACGTATTTCTATAGCTATGATTGTTGTTGTTACTCAGGGCCACACTCTGATTTATCCTTCTCAAAGCTCCAACTTTGGTCCAGCTCTTGAAACCATCTTTGTCCTGTGGAGCTTTTTCTCTTGGTGACTTTACCTACTTATACTTTGGCGGGCCAGGAGACTCAAGGTTAATGATTACTGAATTTTGTCAGAAGCTATTGTCCTTCAGGGCTTTTTGATTTTCACATGCTGCTACCTCTGGCTTAGTCACTGTTGGATTACAGTGGGCTTGGCTTTTATTTTTTCAGTGGAAAAAAGAAGATAGAAACCTGCCAGCAGATCTTCCTGATGCTCTTCAGCAGCTCTCTCCCTAGATCCTGTGTCCTTACCCACCATCTCTGGTGAAATCTTTGCTTAAGTCAAGCAAGTTGGCTTTATTTTACCCTGTCTCTCGAGTATCTTCCCTTTTCACCCCTTTGCATCTTTCTAATCCCTTGCAATATCTCTTTAAGTCTCTCCTGGCCTGTCTGAAATCTCAGTTGCCACAGTGCTATGCTTAGTCCTTTACTTGTGGTCACACCTTGTTGTCTATGCATTTTCCATCTCTGCAGATCTGCAAACCTCTCTTAAGTGTGAGAAAACTGTGTGCATGGCTGCATCTCCTCAGCACACATCCCACTGCTGTCTCTGGAGCACAGCACTGAGCTGCTCAGACACTGAAGAGCCAAAGCACTCCACACCACCTGCTTGAGCAGGTTTGCCTGCAGCGTCTGCTGTCTCTAACTGCTGGCTGAGTGTGTGGGGAGAGGGGTGGCAAGAAAGGATTATATTCATTACAATATTAAATAAATCAGGTGGAATTAGCTCTGAGCAGAAAGCAGCAGCTGGCTTTCACAGTGTTGTGACAGGCTCCGCCAATTATGTAATGCAAATAGAAACTGTCTGACTTGTACAGCTCCTAGGCCATGACAGGCCTGGAAAGACTGTTTGGCAACTTCTTATTATCTTCTCCAGCATATCTCTTCTCTGCCTGAGCCTCTGAGACCCTCTTGCCTCCACTGAAGAGCACCCACTCTTCAAGTCTGGTCTCAATCAAAGCTATGACAGTGGGGACCTCCAGACTCCTCTACATCCTTATGGCCCAACACAAGAGCAAGGAAGAACATGGTTAGCTTTATTCTTGTTGATACACTGTGCTATTGATTTTAACTGGTAGCTATGCTGTGGTAGTTTTTTAATGTTTCGAGCAGCAAAATGAGGCCATGATACCAACACCATGGTGCTTGCCCTAATTACTCTGCAAGGTTAATTTGCTAAGGCTGTGTGGGTATGTGTGCCTGACAGATTGATTCCTTTGTATTATATTGGGTAAGGGAGGACATTGAGTTTCATATGTATATGGGGGAGGGTGAACAATTAGATGGAGGAGATCTGCTCTGGTAGCATAGGCCAGGTCAAGGTTATGCTGAAATGAAATTATAGCTGAAATACAAAGAGTAAAAACCCTGCTAAGAGACACCAAGATGGATTGAGATTAAAGCTCTTGGAGGAGGAAACGGATCTCAAGGCTGGTAAAGGGACTCGAGCACAAGTGCTATGAGGAGAGGCTGAGGGAGTGTTGGGATTGTTTAGCCTGGAGAA
>NW_008651108.1:58022-104740 GCF_000695815.1 Acanthisitta chloris
GGATTTGCCATTCCTGAAGGTTTTCAAGACAAGACTGGATGTGGCACTTAGTGCCATGGTCTAGTAACCATGGTAGGGTTGGACTCCATGATTTTTGAGGTCTCTTCCAACCTGGATGATTCTATGATTTTGAATTCAGGTGATAATGGACTTGTAGGGTGTTCAATCTTGACATGAGAACATGGAAAGAACGGTGGTGTATATTTGCATGTGTATGTACCGAGGAAATTTCATTTTAATCTTGTTTGATAGAGTCTGGCTGTAACTGAAAGTTTAGAAGAATACTGTCCAGAGTCAAGAGCTATGTATGGAGCTCTGCACCATGGACACAGGTCTCTGCAGACAGCAACCTGGAATTCATCTATTAAAATAAAAATTACAGATAATAGTATACACCTTGATCACAGCTGGTGAGACTTCTTAAGAGAACTTCTTTTCCTTGTTCCAAAAATCATCATACTTACAAATTTCGGGAGCTCCTGTTACAAGGATGCTCTCTTGCTAAGTTTTAAGAAAGTCAGCTGGCCTCGTTTGCTGTAGAAGAATGTCCTGATTCCGGCCAGGACAGGGTTAAGTTTTGCAGCAGCCAGGAAGGACACACTAGGACCCCTGGATAATTCCATAGCACCTCACATCACAGGGAGGGGCGAGAGGTACCCTATCTCCGGTGCCGTCGGGCGCGGGGTGCGCCTTGGGGCAGCGCCGGATTCTTCGTGGTGAGCGATTGCGTGTGAGTCGTTCGCCTGTCTTGTACACTCTGTCCTTCATACAGTTGTTACTGTTCATTTTTCTTGCTTCACTGCTGTTTCTTCGTCAATTGTTCTTATCTCAGCCGGTGATCTTTACTTTTTGTGCCTCCAATCCCTCCATCTCGCCGCGGGGCAGGGGCTGGGGGAGAGCGGCACGTGGTCCGTGGTGGTTTCAGTTGGAACACGAAGTCTGGGAATACCACTCCTAACCCACGACAGCCTGATTTGGCGCCCAGCTCGAAGGGTTGAGATAACAACAGATTTGACCAGAACGGGTTGGAAACGAGTTTGCTATAAGCGTTTGCTGTATCAGCTCCGGAGCCACTGGTCACTTTGTCTGTTTACATGGTTGTGGTACCTCACCCTGTATGTACTCCCGTATGTGCACTGTGTGCTCCTTACGATGTTTTATTTCAAAGCAGGAAGGGGGATCAGGATTGTTTTGTTGCATTGCTGTGCGATATCAGCTTTTAAGTGATAACATCAAGTGCAGTAAGGGTCATTTGGTCTGTGTATTCAGTGGTGCACTCCTGCTCTTACCTCGGGCGCCACCTCTGGGAATTCCTTGATTATCGTCCCCAGTCCATGGGAAAAGCAGGGGAGGATGATTTTCCCGAGCTGTTCACCTCCTTTTCCTCCTTCAGTCTTGTTACAATAGCTCTTGAGAATTGTGATTGCCCTTTGGATGTTAAGGAAAGTGTGATTTTGGTGCTGTGTCTGCTAAGTCTCCTCAATGTGATCCAAACCATGTTTAGGGTTATGAAAAACATTTTTAGGAGGGTCATTCAGAGATCTACCCCAAGAGTGGATAGTCATGAGTGGCATGGAAAGTAGGAGGATACGGGCCAGTATTTGGAGCACCTCTCTCCTCCAGTGGTTTGAGAGTTCAACCCTGAGCAAATACAGGACCCTGATAAAATGGTACAATATTTGAAAGGAAAAGGCTGGGGTGATTCCAGAGTAATGTAACATGCTGGACCCTGGCTATTATTTATCAGAAACTGCTTGTTACCATATAGCAGCTTCAGGGGGAAGAGGAGGAAGGCAGACCAACAGGCACTGTGGTCACTCAAACTGCAGCTGAACCAAAGGGACAACCCATGCCAGTAACAGTCACCTCTATACAGAAGAAGAAATACAAGAGAAAATGAGTTCATGTAGTGAGAGATGAGGAGGTAGTAGGGCCCTGAGCACAGGAGGAAGAGGCAGGACCCGAGATAATACTCCTATGCCTACCCCCAGGTGAGCTGCGAGATATGAGAAAAGATTACACCCACCAGCAGAGGCAGCACATTGTGACTTGACTGCTCTGATGCTTTGATAGAGGGGCCCACAATTGGAAATTAGAGGGCAGTGAGGCCAAGCAGCTGGGATCCCTGTCCAGGGATGGTGGCACTGACAGGGAGATTGGGAAAAAGACGGACATTCGCAGCCTCTGGATGCGACTCCTGTCAGCTGTGTGGGGAAGGTATCTTTTCAAGGATGATGTATCAAGGCACTTAGGCAAATGGGACACCATAGATAGAAGCATCCAGTACCTGAGAGAATCAGCTGTGCTGGTGGTACTCTATAGGCATTCAAATAATGAGGAGACCCCTATAAATCCAGATGACATCCTGTGTACATCATTCATGTGGCAGAAGTTCCTGTGAAGCACACCATTGACATATGCCAACTCATTGGCAGTGATGGCACGGAAAGAAGGAGAACATGGGTGGGTGATCTGATTACCCAATACAGGCAATATGAAGAAGATGTCTTTCCTTCCTCCCTGTGGGTCTGTGTCTCAGCTGTGAAGACGCTGACTAAGGACCTCCAGCAATTTAAAGAGGACCACCAGCAATTCAAAGAGGATCACCAGCAACTTAAGGAGGAAATACCCGGTGCCCTGCCAGTGCAGACCAGAGTCTGCATTAGGAGCAAGTGTCTCTCTGCTCCAGAGGAAGGGTGCACACCATGGGCCACCCTGTGTTTTTTCCTGGGTGACCATGAAGAGGACATGAAGAAGTGGGATGGAAAATCCACCTCTGCCCTAGCTGCATGGGTACAAGAGCTGAAGGGAAGAATAACCCCTGCAAGAAATTTGTCAAGGATACAAATGATGCTACAGTTTCCAGTGAGCAAGTCCTCAGACAGAACCGAAGGGCTGATGATACTTCCCATCCTCTTGAAGGGACCTCCAGTTAATATTTGCAAGCAGTGAGCAACATGTACCATGGTCAGGATTAGAGGGGCCCTGCCTCCAGCCAGGTGGAACACACACAGTACATTGATGACATCATTGTGTGGGGCAACATAGCAGAGGAAGCCTTTGAGAAAAGAGAGAGGTTAATCCAAATTCTCCTGAAAGCTGGTTTTGCCATAAAGCACAGTAAAGTCAAGGGACCTGCCCAGGAAATCCAGTTTTTAGGAATAAAATGGCAAGATAGATGTTGTCAGGTCCCAACAGATATGGTCAACAAAATAGCAGCTATGTCTGCACTGACCAGCAAAAATGAAACACAGGCTCTCCTAGGTGCTGTGGGTTTCTAGAGGATGCATATCTGAGATCACAGACAGATTGTCAGGCCTCTCTACCAAGTGACCTGGGAGAAGAATGATTTTAAGTGGGGCCCTGAAAAACAACAAGCTTTTTAACAAATTAATCAGGAGGTTGTTCATGCAGTAGCCCTTGGGCCAGTCTGGACAGGACATGGTCTACACTGCAGCTGGAGAGAATAGTCCTTCCTGGAGCCTCTGGCAAAAAGCACCAGGGGAGATTTGAGGATGACCCCTGGGGTTCTGGAGTCAGGGATACAAAGGGTCTGGGGCCTGTTACACCCCAACTGAAAAGGTGATACTGTCAGCTTATGAAGGGGTTCAAGCTGCTTCAGAAGTGGTTGGCAGTGAAGTGCAGCTGCTCCTGGCACCCTGACCGCCAGTGTTGGGCTGGATGATCAAAGGGAATGTCCCTTCCACACATCCTGCCGCTGATGCTATGTGGAGTGGCTTGCACTCATCACACAGCGAGCTCAGATAAGAAACCACAGTTACCCAAGGATCTTGGAAGTCATCACAAACTGGCCTGAAGGAGAAAAATTTGAACTGTCATTAGAGGAAGTGGAGAAGGTGACATGTACTGAGGAGGCCCCACTACATAGTAAGTTGCCAGAAAATGAAAAATGATATGTTCTCTTCACTGACAGTTCCTGCCATGTTGTAGGGATACATGGGAAATGAAGAGCTGCCATATGAAGTCCTACACAGTGAGTCATTGAAGCTGTTGAGGGACAAGGTGGATCAAGTCAGGCTGCAGAGCTGAAAGCTGTCCATTTGACCTTAGATATCACTAAATGGGAGAAATGGCCAGTGCTCTACCTCTATGCTGAATCATGGATGGTAGCAAGTGCTCTGTGGGGGTGGCTAGAACAATGGAAAAAGACCAAGTGGCAGCCCAGAGGTAAACCCATCTGGGCTGCTGAATTGTGGCAGGACATTGCTAGCAGTAATGTTGAATTGTGTAATAGTGGTTGCTGAATGGTCCTGTCACTGTATGCTATAACTCCCATGGACTGCTCCAGGTATACCTGTCGTGAGTTCCTGATGCAGCTTGTGACAACCTGACAGCACACCAGCCCTCCTGCCCTGAAAGACATTTAGGATAGCTAGAACCAACAGTCATGGACTTAATGAACTCAACAGACATTTTGGAGGGACAGCTATTGTCTAAGGGAATGATACCCATGCTTTTGTGCATAGATAATATACGCATTAATATATGTATGTGTATATGTATATGCATTGTGAAAGTGTAGGTTCTGGGCATGTTGTAGATGGTATAGAATAAGGGGTGGATAATGTCCTGGTTCTGGGCAGGACAGCGTTAACTTTTGCAGCAGCCAGGACAGGCACACTAGGATCCTGGGGTTATTTTACACCACACTAAATTGTGATAATACCACTCCTAAACCATGACAAAGAGGCTAATCACTAGGCAGAGATGTTATGGAGTATATCTTGCAGAGTCATTAGAGATATCTTAGCAGAGCATATCTGAGCAGAGCAAGAAAGAAGGTAGTGGAATAACTGAAAGGATGAGGTTGTGGTTCCAAGTGCACACCTAAAACTTGAGGCAGAAGATGAGGATGACTGCAGAAGACAGTAGTAAATGTTTCCTAGAAGTAACCAAGTGAGCATATTTGTCTCCCAGTGATGTCCTCATGTCTTGCCAAAACAGCAAGTACCTGCTCAGCAATAAACTGTCAGCCTGGGAAACCACTCCAGTGGCAATGGGAAGCAATGCCACAGGTTCGAGCGCATCTTCAGGTACATAGGTTTTGTTCTGGCCAGAATGCCAGAGCTCAGTAGAGACATAACTTTCTCAGGATTTGTATTTTCAACCCTTCATGGAAAACATAGCTAAGAGCAGAAGACTGCTGATGAGCTAGCAGGGGAAGCTCTTCTTTTGCCTTCACCATTACCTCTTCCCCTGCAAAATGTTACTAAATCCTCCCTTGATGTGTTTTCAAACATAAATCTGAAATTCTGCCTGCTTAAAGATGCCCTGCTACTTGTTGTAAGAGGAAAGGGAGTAAGACTAAGTTCCACTCTTGGGTAATTACATTCTACCTCTGTAACTTCTCCATCAGCTGTAGCATAGAACAGGTTTTTTTCTGCAGCAAGAAGCAGGCAGAACAAGAGGTCTACTGATCTTGGATTTGGTCCCATGCAGTATGTTATGTGATGCCAAATTTCAAAACAAACTCAGGATTGCGTGCTACCAATTGATAAGACTGTACTCCTAAAGAACTGCCCTAGCTGTGGCAATGGTCTGTCACCCAGACCACATCAATCAGAGGATGGAAAGAAAAGGAAAAACATCTTTTGCCTTGCATTCATTTAGAGGCAGTTTGTGGAAACGGAGTGAGGTGAGTGGGAGGATGAAAACTTCCCTGGTGCATTTTGTGATTTAAAAATAATAATAAAAAGAAACCCCTTGTGTTCTGAAAACTCTGTTAAAAGAAATGCACTTACTGCAGAAGAACAGCATGAAAGCAGAGAGTAAGGGCTTCAGCAAGGTGAATCTGAAAAAAATTGTATTTGGGGCCAGCTTTAGGGAGTGGAGCTGGGAGCTGAAGGAAACAAATGGCTTTGCAGTATCTGAAGTAAACAAAGCCAGCTCAATATATATTTATTTGGAGAAGCCAGTTACCTTATGCTGAGCACTGCGGGAGGCTGAGAAGGAAATGGTGTCCCCTTGCAGACCAAGTGGGAGAAAGAAGACACTTTTGGTTGTCACACAGAGGTTCATATGCCCCAATGGGCTAATGGTGTGAAAGAGTCAGACTCCTCAGGAAGTATTTTCTAAGAAGCTCATGAAAATCACCCCCAGTTGCAGAGGAAATGACCTGAGTTTCAAGAATCACTGCTTTACAAAAATGTGTAACACAGTGCCTCCCCACTCTGCTCAGCTTGGGGCAGGGGAAGTCATTTGAAGATCCTAAAAGCATAGGGGCATTTTAAAACTGATTTGGTGTTTGCTGCACAGAAAAAGAAAGAGAGAAATTCATGCCTTGCTCCCAATAATGGTGGCAAATTTTAGATATAAACAGTGGAAAAGAGAAACCGAGAAACTAAGATCTGAGAGTGCTACTGGCAGGGAAATAAGAGTGGGAAGAGATCTGAAATGCTTGAGATGAAATTGCTTTATGTTTGTGGAAAGGTGGGAACTGTGACAAACTCAGACCTGGAGCTTATGTTTTATTTTATATTTTCCCCTTGACCCCTGGAGAATACACAAATAAAATCAATTAATGGGCCTTGAAGAAGAATCACTTTAAACTGTTCAATTAAACACTGCAATGCAGAGAACAGAAAGGAGAGGGGGGGGAAAAAACCCAATAAATACATCTGAAAAAATGGACTTGTCTGAGGCGCCTGGGCCCCGACATGCACCATTACTGACGGATCGAATCACACTTCCATTAACACCATAATCTTATAGACTCCACAGGCCGTAAAAAAGGGATTTACTTTAATCAGGTTTGGTTAGGGCTGAATTTGAAAAGCGCTACAAGTGAAATAAAACACGACCTCGTCCCCCCTTTGATTTTCTTTCTTCTCACTCTGGCTCTCTAATTTACAATTTGCCAGCCACCAGCGGTTCATTTCTAATGGCTGCGATCCACTGGTGTATGTCGCACTCTCTCCCTTTTTGTGGCGGAAATGATTAGGGAGAACATAGACCTTTCATTTCCATCCCCACCTCCCGCTTCCCTGGACAAACACCCAGGATGTAGCATTTCCTTTCACATGGGCTTTAGTCCTCCACATTTCTGTGTCCCATATCCTTTTCCCAGCTGCCCTGGAGCTGATGTTTGGTCACTCGGTTTGTGGCTGGGAAGAGATTGCGGAGGAGGGGCAGGCACAGGCAAGAGATGAACAGTTTGTCCATCAGCTTCTAAGCATGAATATTCACCCCTAAGGAGACCGGGAAGCCACAGAGTCTCAAAGTAATGGTTTCTACTTCTCTTTCCACATCCTTTCCCTTTACCTCTTCTCCATGCTTCAGCCTGTTCAGTTTGTCATGTGGAGCCAACTAACTGTTGTGATTCCTGTACCTTTTTTAATTCATTCCCAATCAGGGCAAATCCAACACTATGCAAAGGACTGAGCTATCAAGTTTGTTTACTTCTGCTGCCCTGACTGTCTTACTATCACTAGTGATAAAAATTACCATGTTTTGTGCTATTTAGAGAGGTGTCTCATTGAGTATGATGGGTTAGCATCATCTGACAGCTCAGTACCACACAGCCACTCACTCACCAGGACATTGGCTTGGTTGCCAGTGATAAAGTTGGTTAACTCCATTAGTATTTGACCTGCTAGGTTCTGTTGTGCTTTTCTAGAAGTGAACTCCATTAGTATTTGACCTGCTATGTTCTACTAGGTTCTGTTGTGCTTTTCTAGAAGTCACATTTTTTACCATGATAATGTTGGCACTCAGATGGCAGCAATGAGGAACTGTAGATCACAAGGTCACCTTGGGCTTGCACTTGTAGGAATAATAATAAAACAAAGCAAAGAACAGTCAGTTGGAATAGCTGCTGTTGCCCATGCCAATGTGCACTGACCTATGACAGGGTCTCCCCCCTGCTTTGGTGTAATGGGCCAGCTTGGTGGGAAATGGGTTGGGTAAGTCCTAGGTGCAATGCAAAAAAATTTACTCATAGCATCTGTGCAGGACTCTACTAGGTCAGCTGTGGCATATGAGTTGCTTTATGATAGCTGGATGCTGACAGGTGTATTTTGGTTCCCAGCATGGTGTCTGGGAGAGTTGCAACTTCCTGAAATTTGTCCTCACTTACCCTACATTCCCTCTTTCTGCTCTGACACACAACCCACATATGTGACTGAAGATGTAAAATCCTTATGTTTAGCTGGAAAATGCTACCCACTTCTCCCACACAGCTCTAGAAAGGCATACAACCAGACTGGACTTATTCCTCAAGGTTTTAATGATAAAGTTTTTAAGGCCAGATAAAAACAGTAGGCAGGAGAACAGTTTAAGCATTGCATGGGAGATCTGATTGTATAGCCACCCTTGACTTTCTGAGCACTGGAAAATGGAGGAAACATTATTCCTTAGTCCAGCTGGGAAAGCCTGGTGCTGGAAAGCTGTAATGGAGGTACCAAACACTGCCCTTCTATGTCAGTAGTGCTTGATGAGTCCTAAGGCAAGGGTGAAGGAATATGCTCTGTAAGGAAAGAAACTCATCAGAGTGCTTCATAAAAATAGGTTCAAGGTGCAAAATTTACATAGTCTTCCTAAAAGTAGGGGAAGGGTTTTGAATTTGTTCTGATAAAGAACGACAGAGGAGAAAGAGGAATACAGAGGAAAAGAAAAAAGTGAAGGGAAATATAGGGAAGGGGAGAGTGATATGAAGGCAAGGAATATTGGCAAAGAGTAATTTCAGTTTCAGAGGAGATGCTGAATGGGAAAGAGATTACATGCATGTTATGGGGTACGTTCATGTGTGTACACGTAATGGTGAGAAAGAAAAAGGGGGAGAAACTAAAGGGAGGGAAGCAAAAAAAGAAAAAAAAGAGCCCGAACACGAGTTTGGTCATGGGAAGGCAAAGCTAATGTTAGCAACTGATAATAAAGGAAGGCAAAGGGGAAAAAAACTCATACAATTCACTTAAAAAACTCTCCAAGTTTAAAAGCTCCCCAGAGGCTTTGTAATAGAAAAGGGCTTTTAAGTGCTATTTTTTCCCCCTGTTTTTCCTTTGGGGATGTCTCAGAGGGATGATTTATTGTCTAATGTATTTAAAGTGACAAGGCCAATTTTGGCGAGCTTGCTGCAGCGGTGCCAGCAGCACTTTTGACGGTGCTGCAGAATGCACCCTCCGCTGCTGGCTGTGTCCCCTGCACTGCTGGGCGCCCGCAGCACAGCCAGCCAAGGCAGGAGATGCCCTTGCAGAGCTGTCCAGCAGGGAAGCAGCATCACTGTCCATCCCTGGTTTAGCTGGTGGAAATAGAAGTGGGCGCAACGGTACAGGGAGAAGATAGACGCTAAGCCTGATTCCTGTGCCCAAGAAAAATGATGTTTGGGTGCCCTTTGAAAACAGTTCATTTTCCATTCCCTTTCTGTGCTACCTTCTGCTACAGCAGAAGGCCCGAAGTACTGCCACACTTCTGCTGGGCTGTCTCCAGGCCAGTTTGGGCTGTTTCTAATCACTGGTGACTCCTGAGGTGTTACCTTCTTCTCTGAGTCTATTTCTGCAGAGACTTGCCACTGAGGCATGACTGCAACCCTGTTCTCTTCATGCCACTGCAGCTGCTGCAAGCAATAAGCCTCACCTTCTCAAGGAGAGTTTAAAAAAATAAATCTCAGGGCTAAGTTTGATGTTTGGCTTTTTTTTAATACTGAGCGTGTGTTTACTTTTGCTCTATTACACTTATATTTATACCCCTTAATACAATTCCTCCACTTTCTTGGTATTTACACACTTGTAGATGGTTAATCTTACCCCTTGCCAAGCAATACATATTTAATTATTTTAATCTCTTCTCATATGTCAGTGCTTTCAGACCCTTAATCATTTTTTTCCTGCTGCTCTTCTCTGAATTCCCTGTGCTCATCAACATCTCCTGTAAATGTGTGTTGCCCAGAATTGAGGGCAGCATTCCAGGTGCTATCCTGCCAGATCTGTACAGAGGGCCAGTACCTCCTCTTGCTTTCTGACATTATTTCTCTGCAGATGAAACACAGCATTATGCTAACCTTTTTTTTCTTTTTTTTTTTTTTGCTGCTATAGAGCATTGCAGATCTATAACTGAATTTGCTGTCCACTATATCCCATAGCCCTTATTTGATCATTACCAATTTCCAAATCTACCTCTCTTTTAATGTCCTGGTTTCTGTTTATTTTCCCCCATATGTACTAACCTGGATTATTATAAGCTGCTTCTCATTTTCTCTGCTGGTCTTTACTCATAACCTTTTTGATTTATGTTGTATTTTTCTGTCCACAGCAATGGGAATGCAAGAAGCTATTTATGTTTTTGTACTCTTTTATTCATTCTTTGATCCTCTGCTCCCTGCAAATCCTGTGCTTGTTCGCTTGCTCCCTCCCTGGATCTGTGCCCCTTGTTCACAAATGGTCAACGGCCAGGCAGCTGTGTCTTGTCTCTGTTAGGAGCCAGTGAGAATCTCCTTGACCTGAAAAGCAGCAGCAGCTACCTCATGCTCTGCTTGGCTGTGCAAATGCCAAGCACACCAGCCAGCTTTGCATGTCCTAACTACTGTGTGATGTTTCCTCTTATAATCACTCCGAGCATCACTGCTTCTCCCAATCGCCCCCTGCACTTAATTGACCAATAGAGCTAGACATATGGAGGATCGAATCACAAACCCAAATCAGCAGTTGTCAGAGGAGATTAATTCAAACAGGAAGCTACAAAACACTTGGGTTTTTTTCTTTTTCTTTTTTTTTTTTTCATCTCAAGCTCCAAGTAAACAAATTATTATTAATATTCCCAGCTGTATACTCGGGCAGATGGCAGTGACTCCACTGCACTCTCTCTGCCCAGCTTTCTGTGTGATTTCTGTAGCGTTTAAGTGACACTAGGAAATTACTGAGGGAGGGAGAGAAGCAGCTCCATTCACACTGCCTAATTCAAAGCACCCAAGTTAGATCAGTCTCTGCAAAAAGGACAGGCTGTCTTAATTCACTGTACAGTCAGTGCAGAGTGACAGGTGCTCTGAATTGCTCTCTGGAGGTACTTCTCACTGCAGACTCTGAGGAGGTGAACATCATAAGTCAGGTGCACGTATCTTCCCTCTTTCAGCTGCATTGTCCTCTATATTGTGCTCAGGGGTCCTCAGCTGTGAAACACAGCTGAACAAGGGTGCTGTGTCTGTGTCCTGCTCTGACGACCAACCACAGCCCTGGCTGTGATGTCCCCGTGGTAGGGTCAGACCAGAGCCCTACGGTATGTGTCATTGCTTATGTGTGGTTACAGCTTGGAGGAAACAGTCTGGACTGGTTTCTCATTCTGCTGGCTTCTTGATTAACTGCAATCAGCAAAGGGGGAGAGGACAGAGGTCTTTATACTGAAACCCTCTGCGCGATACCTAGCAGGAATTTTTGCTTTTTTTCCCTTCTTCTCCCCCTCGCAAAATTAAAAAGTGTGAAGATGCATGAAGATTGGAATAGAAATCATTGACAATCTTATCATACTACTGTATAAATCAATAGTATGCACTTGACTGGAATAATACTGATGACTACATCCTATGAAAGTTATAGTAGACTGAGGTGGGATTTGAAACTTTGAGATTGGCCTTTTTTATAAGATGCCCAGATAAACTATGGGCTGCTTCAGGAAGCAGTACGTGAAATTCCCATAGCCTGTGTTACTCAAGGGATCAAGCAAGAGCATTGCAGTGGCCTGTGGCCAGTGTGAATGTCTCCAACTGCAGCCCTGGGGTTCCAGCAAGACATTTCCAGCCTGGTGCTGCTGTATGTGAAAGCATACAGCAAAGGTAACCGAAATGGTGACTGGTGTGGAAAAGTACTGTGTGAATAATTAGATGTGTGTGTGAGATAGTAATTATCATACTTGGCTTATTGAAAAAAAGAGGTGGGAATTGAGACCTGAACACGTGTATTTACGTTGCGAGAGTAAAAGTGTTGTGGTGGGGTTTTCTTACTCAGAAACACATTATTTTTGCTTGGGTGCCTTGCTGGGGATGGAAAGCGTGGGCATCAGGGTGGTAGTTTGTGGTGTATTCTGGAGGTAACTAACCTTCTCTTGTGGAAACAATGAGCTGATGTCCTCCTAGATTACTTCAGTTCTTTGAGCTCCCTAAACAAAAGTGGCCTTAGCATAGGTGACAGAAATGTAATCTGGCCTCTACTTGTTAAGATCAGCCCTCTTGCTGCCCCTGTCACTCTCTTCAGTAGCATCTGGCATACCTCAAGAAACTTGGATGGGTTTTTTCCAGTAATTCTGAGGGTCAGCAAAGCCTTACCTCTTGCAGGGGTTTCTGACTTGTGCACATGCAGGCATCAGATGAACTCAGGCATGGAGCAGAGAGCTACTGGGTCAAATGTTCTGTCCATTTTCCCCTGACAAGCTAGTGGTTGCCTGAAATGGAGAAATACATACACACACTCCTCCTAACTAGGGCAGCAGAAGTTGGTGCCACCAGAGATCTCTGGGGTTGTCAAGTGAGTGGGATTAGGGATGGCCCAGGAAATTGAGAATAAATGCAGCTCTGTTGTGCAGGATAAAAGGAGATGGTGATCAATATATCTTAGAGTTTGAGGGCTTAAGGCAAGCAGCATCTGACAGGATTAGGAAAACACTTTTTTGCATGAACTAGTCATCCTATAATTGCCTCCCTGGGATGCTCATACATCCTTTTCTGATACCCTAGTGAAGCCAGTCACCTGAGAGAATCAGCTGGTATGGCAAAATCTCTGTGAAGAAAGTACTTGTGTCTTGTAGTTCCTGTGTACCATAGTTGCTACAGAGATGTGATGCAACGAAGCTTGAATTCCTGGGAACAGAGAGGCAATGGGTGATGCACCATGTGTCCCACCTAAAGAGGGTAGAAGGAAGGAACTGAAAATCAGGAGGGGTCGTGGCCTGTGGCTGGGGCTAGCCATTGCTGGAGAAATGGATGGATGCAGATGTAGAGCTTGTGGATGGGTGAGGGAACTTGCCAGCTGTTTCCCAGAGCTTGAACAGGTGTGTGGGAGCTCATTACATGCTGTGGCTGTCGTCATTAGCACAGTGGCAGATGTTGTGGGATGTGACTGTTGTAACCACAGGGGAGAGGACAAACCTAGAGCCGAGGACTTTGGAGTTGAACATTGCTGTAAACATGGTAGTACTTTCAGGTATATGCAGAAGGCAAATGTGTGCTTTGTGGGTCTTCCCTCTTTTTCTCCATAATATAAATCCTAAACTCAGTGTTTACAGTTTCTTCTCCCCCTTACCTCCCCTATTTTAGTGTCTAATGGTAATCTGTCCTATGATATATATATATATATGTCAGGGACTTGAGGTAGTTATGAAGTTAATCTTGGCTTCTCATTCAGTGCTTGAACACAAAGGCTGTGAAGTTTGCCTCTCTTTCTGTAGGATGGAGCACATGGCCTGGCTAGGGTTTTGCAGCTCCTGTGAATCCAAGTCCTCTATTGTGTTTTTATGCAAAGAAAAATATTCTCTGTGTTCTGTCTGCCTCTTTTGCAGTGGAAATAATAATGCACAGTAGCATATTCTGGAAAGTACACTGCACTTCTGTGACCTCATGTTTCATATGATGGTTTACTCCTTCTGAACAACAATTGAGGCACCCACCATGCCTCCTCAGGGGAAAAAATAAGCTTAGTAACTACCAGGATTATAGTGGTAGAAAGGCAGGTTCGGTTCTGCTAGAGCTTTGTCTCTCAGGATTCATAGCAGATCCTTAGTAGGAACAGGGACTCAGCAGAGTCTAGGTTTGTTTGGCTACTAAAGTCAAGAGAACAGAAGCGATGTGGTAGACTTCTGTAAATATACCGAGTCAAAATAAAGCAGTAAGGGAAAAGGGCTGTTTAAGCTGCAGGACTTTGTTGGCACTAGAAAAACAGGAGCTAGCTAACAATTCTTTCGAGTAGTGGACTTCTGAAGTAGCATGTCTGCTGAAGTTGTGTTGGGTAAATACTCTGAGTCATTCTTAAAATGCATATTAAATTGTAAGGGGAATGACTTAAGTCACTGATGGTGACAGCTTGGCCTTGTCTGACTTCAGTTCCCTCTAACACATAGGACTAAACCTGCAAGTGATACTGTGTTGTTAGTATTTGTCACCTCTGGGAATAGCGAGCATCTAATAAGGATGTAGGTGAAATATTCTTGCAGCTATTTTGGGCTTTCTCAGGTCTCTGACAATCAGCACTGGTGCATTTTAGAGCCTGCCTGAATGTACTCCTTCATTTGAAATTCCTCTACTCAAGTATCAGCATTTCCATTTCACAGATAAAGAAATTGAGACAGAAAGGTAAAATGACTTGCTTAATGTGCTCACAGTAGGATTGGGACTAGCACCCTGTGAACACTCAGTGCTGGCTGCATCTGCTAGTTTATACTCCCACTCCTGTGCAGAAGGTCTGGCTAGCAAGCCTATCTGCTGAAACCTGGTGGGCTGAAGGGTTTCTGGCAATTCTGAGACATAAGCGTGTTGCTTTATGGGATCTGTTATTTTTGCTTTTTATGTCTTACAAAGCAGTCGATAAAGGAAACATAGCAACTATTCTTTGCAACTTTAATCTCAGTATGTGCACATTGCACTTAGCACAAAAACATCTAGAAGCAGGTTTTTCTGTTCATTCTGATGTTGAAAGACCTGATGATAGCTGGACTAAAGGTTAATCACACAGTTGTGCAATCCAGCAGATTGGGGAAGAAGAGAAAGCAAGCCCATCTTGCCCTTTTCTGCCTAGCTAATAGTCACGTGTCCTTCTGGTGCCACTTTCTGACTCCTATAAACTGACCAGCTGCTGCTATTCCCTCTTAGTGAACCACGAGAGCATGAGAGCTGTGCTTAAAAACAGACTGGCATGTTCCTGCTCGCATAATTGGAGCAAGCAGGGTTTAGGATGTCATCTGCAGCAGTGCTTGTTGTTACTACCTCTCACATGTTGGTAGAGCATCACCTGGCTACTGAAATACAGGAAGGAGAGAATCCAAACCAGTTGTGGTCTTTGTGCATGCTCCTTAATATTCTCTCCCTGCCCATTTAGCTCTAGGTCCTGCCAGCTATTTCAGACACCAAGGCCTTTGAGAAAAAAGGATTTCTGAAAAAATGTATCTGAGTATAGGAGATGAGAGCCCTTTGGTTTGATCTAACTGAAGGAGAAAGTGTAGCATGAGGCCAGCTCTTTATTAAACCTCACAGAGTTTATCCAGGAAAAAAGCCCTGAGAAGGTCTCTGCTGTGCAGGAGTCTTTGCTAGGCATTCACACCTCAGCCATTGAAGCAGCTGAGCCATGAGATGCACAGCTGTAGGAAAAAGGTTTTCATTAGTTCTATGGCTCTCAGAGCTACTTGTCTAATTTCACATTTATGATTTAAGAATGTGTGTGTATATCAGGCACTTAACATTCATCTTCTCTCACATGCATTATATGGAATCACATATTCTTTTACTGTTTGTTTTTGCATAAGTAATTGTGACATAAGACCTGAATTATTTAATACATTTTTGCCTGACTGTGGTATTCATGCTGGTCTCGCCCTTCACTAGCAGAATGTAGTGCCTCCACCTTAACCTCTTCAGCTTTTGAGGACTGCCTAACAGTCTTTTTTCTCATAAGTACAAACAGTATTTGTTTTACACAGCTCCATATTGCACATAACATTTGGCAGTAGAGAAGTCTTGCATGAACACTTACTCCACGTGCATGTAAAAGGGTCTGGGGATTAAAATGTCAAAGAGGGATGATATTGCTGACTGGCTGGCTTGGTAGTAGAGATGCTCTTTTGTACTAGTACAGATACTCTTAGTAGAGGTACGATTTTGTGAACTGAGAGGGCTGGTTAAGCAAGGATTAACGTTTAAGGCATTGAGCTGGAACTAAAGAAAGCAATTCTAAGCAGTCCCACAGACTACCTGAACAATTGTGTATAGTTGATGGGATTTTTCTCAGGCACCCTTCTGTGAAGGCATGTAATACCATGATCCCTTATCATGTGTATTTATATGGTTTTGTGGTCTGGGGAAGAAGTATCTCCTATGTGTTTGTATAGCTTGGCATAAAATCAGGTACTAATCTTGGTGAAGCTTGTTGCTGTGCTAAAACTAATGGTCATAGGTTTTGTAATGTGACATGGAACAACCTCACAATTTTGGGGATTGATGAGTGAATAAATGGTGTGAGACAGTCATACTGAAAGGAGAGAATAGGACAGGAGTGGCTTTGAGTAGACAGGATTGTTTTAACTGGGAAACAGAAGGGACAGGATTTTGAAGGATTTGACAGACATGGAAGCTTAGCACTTGTAAACCTTCCTCTTTACATACGGTATTTTGATTACCTAGCTGATCGTTTTACAGGGTGCAAATGTTTGGTGGCATTGATTGTTTGGGGAGTCTAAAATGTAAACCTCATTGCTCATCTCTTGTCCAGCTGCAGTGTTGGCTTAAGATTCTAAGCAAGAAACTTAATTATCTAATGTTTAAGCACAGTGCTTAAAGAAAGAAAGGGGTCTCCTTCCTGGATGGTGCAGCAGGATATTAATTGAGGAGGTAAGTATGGTTTGTCACCTTGAGCCTATGTGATGTCACTCATCGTGAAGGTGCTCCCTGTTAGCAGGAGGGACTTGGCAATGACAAGTGCAGCCTTCTATTTCTAGAGGATTCAAAGTTTAATTACTTTGTCGCTGTCTCATGTAAAATTGCTTCAGGCACAATGAACGCCCGGGACTCCCGTGTGCCAGGGAAGTGGCTGCTCAACCTGAAGCGATGACACACTGTTGAGCTGTCGGTGCTCGGTGCAGTCCCAGCAGCAGTGTGCTTGCAGTGGTTGTGAATGATCAGCACTGGCAGATCTTTTGTGTGCTTGTCAGAACCTGCAGCTATAACTCTGCTTAAGCCTGTGCTGCTGATGCTTTCTGGGAGCTTTTGGTAGCTTGGTGGGGCCTCTGTTTTCAGCATTTGGCCTCTAGTTTGCGGTGTCTCTGTTCTTGCAGCCATGCTCCTTGAGAGACTTCAGGAGTTGGTGCTTCCCTTACCACTCAGGCTACTCTGAACACATGGCAAAGAAAGTGTGGGTATTGTCAGTGCTTGGTCTCAGGTGTAAAATGCTATTTCAACATCAAATGCTCAGGCAAAACGTTCCATGTAGATGCTCTCTATGGGCACCTGACAAATGTGTTTGGGCATAAATGTTTTTATTTCCACGCCTGATGACAAAGCAAAATGATAATTTCCTCTGGATACCAGTTCAGTCCAGCCCAGGCAAGATGAAGTTGTCTATGGATTCAGGCACATGTCAGCAAAAGTGTGGCACGTTTTTGTCTCTGCTACTGTACTTGCATGGCCTCCCTTTGCAGTGAGGGCTAAGCTGAGTGAAAATGCTTCCCCTAAGGCTTTCTGAATTCCCCAGTGCAGGAGACTCCACAGCATGAACTCAAACCTTAATGCATGCAAAAATCCACAGGAGTGAGTTGTTATAAATGCCCAAAGGGCAGGCAAAGTTTCAGCTGGTGCTTTCTCTTCCTTATGCACCGAAGTCAATCAATCATGAGATGCAAATCTGTAGAAAATGAGGCTTCATTAGTTCTGCTGCTTGAAGCACTCCCTTGGGGTTTTGTTGGTGTCTTCTTTTTCTTTTCTTTAATATTAAATTACACGTCTTTGAGTTGCTCGTTCTTAATATGGCCAGGTGTGTCTAAAGGAGAAGTGTTTAAGGGGGACAACCTTCTTCCATTTGTGTCCTTCTGTGAGATTACTGCAGTTGTTATTAAAAATGGAGGGACAGTACTGTCCCTGTGCTATTTATAAGCATTGTCTGATGGACAAGAACTTGCAACCTTGTGTAATGCTGTCAGTGACCTGGTCAAGGAAGGGAGTTGCTTTTTAATGAGATGTCCCCATGGGGATGCTTTGATCTAACTTCTTGGAGAGGCACAAGGAGAACAGATAGAAAGGAGACGATGGATACAGGCATCTTAGCCTTTGCCCACTACCTTCAAGGGCCCTGTCAAATGAAGAAGGGGCTTTGTGAAAGACAGCATTTTGTTTTGCCAGGCTGGTAACTTGGAATGTCAAAAACCCTGAACAGCTTTTTGCAGACACTCTCTGAAGCATCAACAACAAGTCCTTTATGAATGAAAGAAATGTACTGTGCCAGCCAGACCTTGGAGATATTAAGCAGTAACAGGGCATCTGGAAAGAATTTTAAACCTATTTCTGCATATGAATCCCCGTATGGAAGTTGTACTGAATATTAAATAAGCTAGAAGCTTGTATATTTATTTTCCACCTATATCTACCTTTTCTGAAATATTCTTGGTTCCTAAAAGCCACTCTGATTTAAGAAGATGATTAGAATTTGCTGGTTTGTTGGGTTTTGGGTTGGTTGTTTTTATTTTCGTCCTACAGCAGAAAGGGAGCAGTAATGTCTGCAGAGGTCTTATGAAAATGTCATGGTTGGTCATTCACCTTATCTGAATCTGGAATGGCAGTGCAGTTCTCCCTACAACTAATGTGACTGGAGATCTGAGCCCTGAAACACTTAAGCAGATAATGTTAACTCATTACAGAAATGGGATGCTCCCAGTAAGATCTAACAATTAAAGTTGATAGTAAGTTACTGTGTTTCTCTCCTGATATAGATTGAATGGGAGATGAAGGTGCTTTGAATTTTAAAAAATAATAAAGAATGTTTTGGGAAAGCCAGAGCTGAAACCCTGGATTGGTGTGCCTTGTTCTCACAAGAGCTGTTCTGAGGGCACATCTGCTTATGTCTACCTGTGTATGAATATAGTGCCCTGGGATGTGGGCTAATTTTTGATTTGAACACAGATATATGGTCCATTTGCCATTCTGCTGTCCCAGAATTGATTTTTTTCCCCCTCAAGTCTTCATTATTTGTGACCAATGTTACTATACCTTACTCCAGTCCAGCTGGAATACTGCCTTCTGTAGTATCCATCTAGCTCAGCAGGGGACTGTGATTGCAATCAGCTACTCCCAGGCCACTTCAGCACAGCCTGATGATAGTGAAGAGTACTTCAGGTGTGCTGCCCTCTCCCTTGCTGCTAGCTTTGCAGAACTGCTGTGAGTTATAGTATGCATACTTGAGTCTGTGCTCCTGCTGGACAACAGGCGAAGGAGAGCAGCAGCAGCAGCATCCCTGCCTGGCTGCTAGGCCTATGAGTTATTTGTGTCTCTTGTGCCTGAGATATGAGGACCTATTTATATGGCCTATTTAAATTTTGCAGGCGGCTCATATTTCAGCATTTTCCATGGAACCAGCAAATCTCAGTGTTTTTAGCCAATTTATCAGAGTGTTTTCCCCATTGGGGACAGCATGATATCTAGTCCCAGTGGGAATTGGCTGGTAGTCCTGCTTAGGTTTTACATGAGAAAGTGCTGGCAGTGGTAGGTGCCAGATGCTAATAGCTGTGCCAGAGTCTCTTGCTAGTGCTCCTAGATATGCTGGGTCTGCTTACATCTGAGAACTTACTAGCAGGGGTTTCTAATTTTGGACACTATGCAGCCACCTTCTCCCTGGTTCATGGCTCCTTGTGATTTTCTCAGTATTGGAAGGCTGAAGATGTCTGAAATGTTTTCAGTGTCCTCATCTGTGCTGTTTTCTTGCATCCTTCTTGCAAACGCTCTCATTCATCTGTCCCTTAATTGTAGTGTGATTTTTTTTTTACATGCCAGCAAAAGTAGGATGAGCTAACAGGTTTTTTACCAAAGAAAAAGCTGAATTAGAATATGCATGTGTGAGGCTGATGTCCCAGAAGGCAACTGGAGTATGAATGATCTCTAAACCATTAGATTTTTGGAAGTTGTTGCCCTATTAGAAATGATCCAGGTGCCTCTGAAACATTACAGTATCCAGAGCATCTCTGTTCACTTCAATGTGAGTGCCACCTCCATAATGTATCTGAGGTCCCAGTCATTGTCTTACTCCTCTAACAAGGAGTTGTTGTTAATATATTTCTCTCAGGCATGAAGGATTTTTTCCTTGATAACAAATGTTAGTATTTATCTTCCTTTGGCATTATTGATTGAGCTAAATTTCCATTGAAAATGTGTTCCTGTTGCCCCCACTCCTACAAAGCAGGCAGAATTCCTGGAGCTTGTTTCCCAAGACATGTTATGATGTCATCTGGTTGAAATGATGGTATATTGATGGTCAAACAGCCATGTTACATCAGGGGATACAAACTGGAGCTAGTTAATCTATGACAATGAGAAAGTAAGATAAACTTATTAAGTCCCTCTTGAGAAAATGCAGTACCTTCTCGGAGCATGGCTGTTTTGGGGGTAGGAAGGGGAAACAGGCTTAACAAATTGAAACAAACTTGATTCAGGAAAGTGCAAGCATTTAACTTTTATTTTCAAAAGCATTAAATAATTTATCACACTGATTCAAGGTTTTCAAAATGTTCCCTTTTATAAAAGTCCAACTTCTGAATTTCCATCTGAATTGGAAAGGAAAGTTAGGTACTAAATAGTGGCATTTGATAGGGAAATATTCTTTACTATCCGTTCATGCTTAGGCTTAGACTAGTTGTCTTTTGTGTGAGAGAGGAATAATTTTACAGGTGAGCTGTAACACCCTGAGCTGCTGTATACAGAAACTAAGGACAGCACCAGATCTCAGTGAAGGCAATAGCTTTGCCCTACCAGTGACGAGACTCATAAATTTTGTAAATGTGACCCATGCCAGGGGAACAAGGCCTGGAAATGGGGCTTCTGCAAAGGCTTATTCCACTGCAGAGAGGGGTAGGTGCTGGCTGTAAGACCTGTTGTTAAACTGTGCTACCTTCCACCAGGAAGGTGGTCTTGTGGTTGGAGTGCTAGAAGTTGAGGTCTGCATCTGAGGCCATGAGCAGGTTGTGGGTAATTTGCATCCCAAGGGATCCAGGGAAGTTCATCACCTTCATCTCTGCCTGCTGATGTCCTCTCTAGTGGGATGAAAAATGTTTCCCTTTTCCTCTGCCACCTGAGATCATTTCTGTAGGGATCATTTAATGTTTAGGAGGGGATTGAAGTCACTACTGATGATAGCTGTAAAAGCAGAAAACTAACTAAGAAATGATATGCTGTAACAACTGTGTAACTACAGGATATTTATGCATTCAGTCTGATTACTCAAATGTTGCTTGGCACTTTAGTCTGTGAGTGATTAGATGATAAACTTTATATGCAAAAAATTCTGCATCTGCGCACGCTATAAAACTGCTACATCTTAGCATTGGAGGGGAGGAGGAGGAATATGTTGGGAGGCTGTGCCAGCAAGGTAGAAGAAACAGCTCTTGATTTAGAAGATACAGGACCTGAGTTCTACACGTATAGATCGGTGGTTTTAAGCAGTTCCCCCTGGGCCTGGATTTTCTCCAGTGACAATGGCATTTGCCAAATGCTATGTAAGGAGTAGTTCTAGCTAAGGGAGATGAATTAGTTAATATATTATGGGTGGCAATTTCTGAATTTGTGTTTTTTTTCCCCTTGGGCAGCTTACTCTGTAAATAAGAGGCAGGTTTCCCTGGGGCAAAGGGGTAGCTGTTGGAGGAGGAGCTGAATGTGAGCCCATAGTGGGACGCCTGTTTCTCTTGTCTGTATCTTCAGAGCTCTATCTTTCATATATGTATATGTTTATAAATATAGTGAGCAAAACACAGATGTGATGTAGAAGGGATAGCAATTGTTCAGCCAAATTGGATGCAGTTGCAGGCTCAAACTTTGATGGAAAATACCAGTCATTGATGAGCCCCACCCAGGTGACACCTGGTCCATGCTGCTGCAGGGATCTCAGTGGCCATCTATAGATTTCTTTTTCCTTTTCATCACATCTCTGCAGCCTGCTTCTCTATCTAGTTCTAAAATGCAAATTTTGCCTGCCCTGCCGTTGCCACCTCCGCAAAGGTTACTTTCCAAGTACATGCAGATGATATTGCAGGTGCTTTCTGCAAAGGTCTTCAGATGAGATTTCAGAAATGTCTCAGTTTCAATTCTGGCTGCCTAGAATGAGCTTGCCTTGAGGAATAGTTTTTATACTGGTCTCAGCATCTCAAATTGTTGTGGATTTCTTTGTCTTTAATTTTTCAGAGAAACTTGTTGAACACTTCACCAGACGCCTACACAGCCTTGATACCAATCATGCAGGGTGAGCTGTAGGAAAATCGATGCATCACTTGTCTTGGCAGTTCCAAAAAGGAGATAGTTACTGAAGTTAGAAATATATTAGCTGTGGGTGTGTGTCGCTTTCTCAAGGTGCCGCAGACTTCTAGTGTAACGATGAATTTGCCTCAGGGTATAGTTGCTTTGCTACAGATCTGAGTCTAAAGAAGTGCCCTGTGCCTGAACTACCCTCTGATACATGTCATTGCTCAAGATTTGACCCGGATTTTGAGAATTGTCATTATAAGCATCAGGGTTTTTTGAAGTCATCTTTCTATCTGCCCACTTGTCGACTATTAGGAATGGAGACAGATACAGCAAGGTCAATGTTCCAGCCTGATTAACAAGTCATGTCTATTAGACTTGGAAGGATGGGGAGGTAATGGGCCAAAAGAAGTTGAAAATGGCCTAGGGTTAGCTTAGCTTAGATTAACTCAGAAAAATGGTGGGATTGTTCCAGCTTCTGCTACCTGGTAACCACCAAGGGTCATTGTATAAGGTGAGGAGCTGCTTATGTCTAGTACGCTCTGCTCATCTTCTCCACAGTCCCCACTCTGTCAATTCAGAGCTGCTGACTTCAGACAGTTTGAAGTCCTTGCTGCAGGTAAAGCAGTCTCTATCTTGTTTCATTCTGCATTTGCAGTGTTGATATATGACTACTTGGTGTCTTTCCTCGTGCTTTGATCTTCTCCTCTGGAAAGAAGTTAAGAGTTCCCTATAAATGTGGGCAGAGTTGGCAGATGGAGGGGGTTTCATTACTTTTTTTTTCTTTTTAACTTCAAATATCTTCAGAAATTTTTCCTATTGTGGTGTTTTCAAAAGCAAAGCCCCAAACCTGGATACTCGAAAGTGAGGCAACAAGTACACTAGGGAAAAATGCAGGGAAGTTAAATATTTAAGCTTTGAGCTTAAAACTCATCAAAGTAACAGTTCAGATTCAATTCCTGTTTGAGAATGAGTGTAAGTTTTAATTGGTTTTTTAGATTGGTGTAGATTGACATTTCATCCAGAGCAGTGTGTCTCAAATCGCTCAAAATGTTCTTTCTCTTTCTATGTCGTTTACTTAGCACAGCCCATCTTTGCCTCTGATTTTGCATATGGATATTAAATCCTTCAGGCAGAAACTGTTCCTCTTTGTGCAGCACCTGATACAATGGGGTCCTGCCCATGATGGCTTCCTATGCTTTGCCATGATGCCTTCTGTTCTGTCCATACCAAACTGTAAGGCAGGCATGTCATCACTCCTGAGTCAAATGCAAAAAGGTAGTGGCTTTTGGCAGCACCAATGCATGCTCAGTAAAGGTGGACTGGGATGGCTTGAAAAGAATGGAAATATGGCGTGAGGATGCAGGTACATTTTATCTGGAAGTAACCTTCATCTCTGCCTAGTTCAAAGGGCTGTATGCTGTTTATCCAAGTGTGTTTGTCCCTTCTGTTCTGCCCTTTCATTGCTATCAAGGACTGGCAGTAGTACCTGCCGTGTTGCTCTCCTTGTGAAATGTCAACAAAAGCAATTCAACTCTTATACTGATTTGCTCCAGATAAAAAAATGTCAGGAAAGCATTCCTTGCCATCAAAGCTTTCCTTTGTAAAAGGAGCTGGCTACTGAGTAAGGAAGTCATATTACTGATACAGAGCGATCAATTGAAGAACCGCGATTCAATCAAATGGTTCTGCTGGTATCATAAACTATGAGAGCAGAGCTAGGTCCATTTAGAGATCATCAGAGTCCTGTGACTGAGTTAATACAGATTTGGCAATCGATTGCTCTCTCCCTAACCTCCCTTTAACTTTCCCTCTTGCTCTCAGCTTTTCCATCTCTCCTGTTTGTCTTCTGCTGCACCATCCTCATGCGCTATCTGCTTTCCATTCCCCTCTTTTACCAGCCACCTCCTGCCCAGTTCCAGTTCATCTCCTCACTCCTGTGAGCTGAGCCTGACATATACATGACAGATATATAACAAGGTTGGCAGATGCTTTGTCGTTCAGTGAAGAGGACTCTGTAGTATATTTGCTCTGGCAGAATTTATTTTCTTTTCATGTTGGGACATCAAGAATTTGGGTCAGGAGATTCAGGAATACAGATTAAGGGTTTTTTTGAGAGAGGTTTATGGTCTCTGGGTGTGTCTTTCTGTGTTATTTCATTAGAACCATAAAGGGAATGTCTGTCCAGGTGATGGTCTCATAAACACGATTAGTGCCACTTAGACCTTCATGTATTTTTCATGAGGTGAACACATGGCTGAAGATGGCAGGTACATGTGATGTATGTGGTGGCATAAAATTTTTAATTTACTGGCGGGCAGTGTGTCTTATGACTGGCAAGGGGTGTTCAGCCTTTTTCCTTTCTTTTATTCTTAATCAGAACTTTTATTACTTGGTGTTTTGGTTTGACTAGCTGCACCTGCTGTCTAACATGATTGTGCAGGTTGTGCATGTGGTCACTTAGTGAAATGGCCATACACATGTGTGCCTTCAGCTGTAAGAGAGGACAAGTTGACCAGTGTGTGAAAATTTTACACCTATGTATTCCAAGGAGTGAGTGGAATGAGGAGGAGATGCCTTTTTAGGGCTGTGATTTGGCACTCAGTTATGATCTGGGCTATAGGACCCCAGTTTTGTTGTTGGCTACAGAAAAAAATAGATTTAGCAGATCTAAGTGTTCAGTAAAACCCTAGCTGCAGCAGAATGCATCTTTTCATAGTTCTGATCTCTATTAAGTGCATTTTTGGGCGCAGTTACCCTGATGTACCTTTGGCACTTGGCTTGGGTTTATTTTGCTGTTGGTTTTTTTGACTCTTCCCTTCCTCAACACGCGGCAGGAAAGCCCAGCTCTTTCTTTATCTGTGGGTGGTATGTATTCATCAGCCTCGCTCACCAGATCAGAACAATCAGCAATTGACCGTATGTTGAAAACAGACACGCTCATTAATTTTAGGAGCCAATGTTCACTAACCAAAATGGCTCATAAACTACCCCAGGGGAGTAAGAGGAAATTGGAATTTCAAGCTGTGGTGTCATCACAGTAAAGGCGCTGCCGGCCCCTTTCTCATCCCAGCCCTATGGTGGTCAACTGGGAGCTGCTCTGCTGGCAGAGGAGGGCAGCTCATGCATAGCAAATGTGGGCCTTCTTCCTCCTCTGTGTCCCTTCACCTGTGCTCAGTGCTAATTAGAAGTGGTAGGATGTGGTTTCACTGTCAGCAAGCTATGACATGAAAGCATAACTCCATAGCCTCCTGGAAGCTGAACAGCTCTTGTTGGGATATAGGGAGCAACCATCCTCTAGGTCCTCTGCAAATTAAACCACAGTCCAGTTAGATCCACAGTGTAGTCCCCTGAGTAACAAACTACAGTCACTGCCGAAGTAAGAATATCAAGCCACAGCCACCTCAGCTTGTTTAAGCTATTTTGGTAGCTTTGAGTTAGAGATCTCTTTGGTGTTTCTAACACTGAAGACTTCTCCCACCCCCACATACTTCAGAACTTCTGTTCTCTTTCAAGTTTTCTTTTTTTGTTCTTTTGTTAAAATAATTTCTCTTCCTTCAAGCCTTTCAAAGCACTTCTGAGGCTTCTCAGTCGCACAAAGAAGGCTTTATGGGTTGAATTCCTAGTTGCATTCCTTGTATTTCTAGCTATTTCATGTTTCATATAATATAGACAAGGTTTTTTTTTGCGGTGACTAGTGATTATGGGCCATTCCATGAGGCTGCTTGCCCACCTTGAGACCCCTTCAAGAAGTTTAATTATCAGAAGGTGATGAGCCCTCATTCTTTAAAGATGAGATCCCTTTTAGTTGTTTCAAAGGCAGACTTTGTAAAATGTACATATGAGAGTGGGGAGAGAGGAGCCAAAAATCTCAAATGACCTGGTCATCTATGAAAATTGCATACCTTTTTAAGGCAGTGGACTGTGTTTTAATCACTAGGATAGAATAAGTGTTACACTATGTTTTGTGAGGTGTGCATTTTGATGTGCAAGATAGGCTTGTATATCTGTGCAAGAAGTTTGCTGAGTAAATAGGGAATGCACTGTCATGGTCTGGGTTTGAGTACATGCATAAAGAGAAAAGGGGCATTGGCGAGTGCTCTCCATGCGTTTGTTTTTATTTTTTTAATAGACAGTATGAGCTGATCAAGTAATTAGTGGTAAAGAAATTATACTGGGAGCAGTCATGGTACCAGGTACTCTGCCTCTACTCTGTGTGTGGTCAGTGGAATGCTCTGCCTTTCACCAGGACATACATCCCTTGTGAAATACTCAGAATACACATCTGAGCAGTATCTAATGAAATAAAGTATGTGTCTGTGTGGGGGTGGAGAGCTGTCAGCATTTATTGCAACAAAAGGAATTAGTCATCAGAGGGCTTTGTCTTGAACTTCTGTTTGTCTGTCTCCTACCCTAGAAAAAGGAGAAAAACGGCTTCTTATTAGCACTTTCCTTTGAATCTCCTTCCAGTAAAGGTAGTTCTTGCAGAAGTAACTTTTCCTCTTCTCTTCAGAAGTGAAGAAGAAGTGGGGGGAAATATTGCAAAGAGGTTCTGGACAAATTAGTGAAAAGAGTGCATAAATTTAAAACAATTTCCCAGAAATTTTAGATCATCATCTAAGAGCATCAAAAAAACTGCGGGCCTTAGTGCATATTTGATATCCCCTCTTGAAAATACTGGATTTTTAAATGGAAATCCAGAAGCTTCAAGGGCAGTTCACTTGCTAGAGGAAGAAGAGCAAGTAAGCTCAACATTTTTTACTTGTGTGCAATCACAGTCTGAACAACCCATTTTATTTTTTGGTATCTTGTACTTGACTATGTTTTCAGCAGCGATAACATGCATGGAGTACTGGCTGAACAATTTATAGGTAAAGGAAAGAGGGGAAAAAAAGCATGACAGCTTTGGAAACATTCTGTATTTTTTTACATTTGACCATATTTGAGCCTGTTGTTATTCACTTAATTTCAAAGGTAGTCTGCAGTCAAATTCACATGCTTGTTATAGTGAAAATTCAAACAACTTTTAGGAGAAGCTAGCAAATTTGACTTTCTACTTGTGTTTCAGAACTGCTGGTAAACAGATCATCATCATTTCTTGCCCTATCTCAATTTATTGGCTACTTGGAATTATTCAGAGAATTTCTGTGAATAATTTTGATTTCACTAATTTGTGAACAATTGGGTTGATATTCACAGTTTGAGTGATGTACACAAGATCTGGCTGGACACAGTAATCCATGCGCTGCTCTTCCTGCTTCCGAATTGGATAATTAGAGTGCAGTCATGGGTGTGACACAAGAGATTTCCAGAAATTGTAAAGAATATTTAATGTTCATCACTATTTACAGCTGCAGCAATTTCTTTCATTGTGGCAGACTTGCTTCCGAGGATATCACTAAGCAAAAAAGAAGATGCAGTAGTGATGAAAACAAGTATCACACTTGTGAGGTCAAAAGACCATTTTTAGTCCTGATGAGGATGTTTTCATCCCCTTCTTTCCAATCTTATCAGAGGCAAGTGGAAAGGAGTAACTTTCTCCATCTGAAGAACAGTAAGGTTATTTCATGGTCTGTTCAGGCGCACTGTTACCCCCAGATTTGAATGGGATACAGCCCAGCTCTGCACATTGCATTACTCCTCCTTTGTTCCCCTAGCTTTCAGAGTTCCTTAGATGAGCTGGTAAGCAAGGCTGTGTGGATGGTAGCCCCAGGGCAAGCCCATGGTGCTCTAGTTCTTGTATATGAAGTTGTGAGGGATGGGAGCAGTGGCAGTTGGCTGAGTGGGAGGTGCCAGTGTGTTTTTTGCACACACTGTCCAAGGTGTACTGTTGGCATCTGCTCTGGCAAAGACAGAGAGAGCCTCACAAACTGGACAGATTTTTAGTTAGCTGAAACAGGCAGAAGCTATCTCCCATGTGGCTGGTTCATAAGAAGGTGTGCTTGGTGTCTCAAATAGGAATGAAGACCTGCAGAGAGACACACTGCACCAGGGCAGTTTCATGCTTCTGTGGGTCAATGTGGATTATGTAACCCTTTGCCAGTGAGCAGCCTTCAGCTGATCACTTCTGTTTGAAGCCCCCTTAATGAATGCTGAAATCACTTGGCTTCCATATTTTGTTATCTTCAAGTGAGAACTTGGTATTTTTTAAGGGATGTTATGACTCAGGATTCAGTTTGCCTTTGAAGATGAGGCCTTAGGGAGTCCCTAAGTCATCTTCCATAGCAAAGGCATCTGCCCCACTAGAATGAAAGTTAACTTTGTCCTTGGAAGCATCTGTGGCCTCATGCAGGCAGTAATCGTATTTGTCTGTTGTTTTGATCCCTGATGGTTTAGCTGTATGGTACCACGGGGAGGACGGGGATT
This sequence comes from Acanthisitta chloris, assembly GCF_000695815.1. Classification (NCBI taxonomy): domain Eukaryota; kingdom Metazoa; phylum Chordata; class Aves; order Passeriformes; family Acanthisittidae; genus Acanthisitta; species Acanthisitta chloris. The sequence continues at coordinate 86,524 of NW_008651108.1, forward strand.
GTTGGCTGGAACTGAATGTAGCATTGTAAATGAGAGCATACCCCTAATTTATATGGCAGTACTAGAATGTACTCGGCTGCATTCATCAACCGTGCATTTCCTTTGCTTCCCCTCACCCTTCCCTACTGCCTGTGCATATTGATCAGGCTGTCATTGAGCTGTTCCCAGTGACACCCAGGTTTCTTCCCTGGGCAGTCACAATTAATACTGGCTGCAGCTGTTAGTGTGTGGACAGTTCAAACTGAGTTTTCTGTTGTATGTTACCTTATATTTGTCAGCAGGGGACTGATGTAATATGCTGTAGGTGCAGCCAGCCTGATCAGAGACCTTAGAAAGGTTGTCTTGTTCTGCAGTTTCAAATAGATAAGTCTTCCTACTTCTGAAACTTTTTTCACTTTATTACTTGTTTTTAAAATTGTTAGCACATACAGGAAAAAATACTGTTGAGGTATCACACACTACACTGCACTTCAGGCATAGTGGGGATGTTTGGTGTTTACTCTGTCTTGCTGATTTCTGATTAAGTGATAGCACCTTGTGCATCTAAAAGACTCCTAGATTTTGTTCTGATTGCTGTTTTAAGAACATGAACTGGGTGATATTCTGGTCACTGGTATACACTAGCTCATCAATAATTACCTTTATTTTAACTTGTCTGAATTAATGGAAAAATATTTTTTAATTCACCTTGTACCTTTGGCAGTTTCAAGAAGCACTTAAACTAAAATTGTTTCTTAACTTTTACCTTGCTGATCAGGGAGCTGTTTCATTAGACTTCTTTTGCCCTTTGATTTCCTTCATTGTGGCATAAACACCTTTTGTTGAAGGGAAAGTGGGTATTATAAGTTGAATATATGTTGACAATGTGGTATTTTTGTCAAGAGAGATGCTAAATTTAAGGCTCTGTGCTCGCAGTGATGTCATGTCACTGGGTACTGTGGAAGTTGAGACTATTGCTACTCTAATGGTCTGTACCTGAGAGGACTAGTGTCTTTACTGCCTTAACTCTACTGAAGTCATCAGAGTTATGCTAGAAGAAAGCTTGGCCCTGATCTATCCTTCTTGAATACTTTATAGCCAGGTAATACAATATCCCATTGATTTCCCTTTTTTTTGTCATTTCTCCACATTTTGCCATCAGAAATGCCTGTTGAGTTATGATCCCATTCTTTTGCTAGGAATTCTGAGCTGCTTCTCAATTTGGTACAATAGCTAGCCTTCCATAGGTTTTATTTTTGGCACTGTGCCTTTGAGTCCTTAACAAAAGAAAACTTAGGAAAACAATTTGTGATGTGTCCATTCCTGTTTGGTTTGCCTCATTCACTGCTTGAACACATTGTCTGTTTTCAACTAGAAGTGTCAAAATTAGGTGATTAAAAGGTTTTGCCCTCTATTTTGAGGAAATAACTAAGTAGGTAGCTATTTGAAATGCTGCCACAGAGAAGCTGCAAAGTTACCTCTGCTGGTTTGGATGCTGCAATTCTTGCAGGAAAAGACCTAACCCTGGTGAAAGATTCAGTCCATATTTTTACCCAGGATCAAACATATTTTTAAGAATCTGGGCTTGAGTCAATTATGTTGCCCATGATTAAAGGTTATTAATGTATAGTCCTGTTCCTGTTCTGGAAAATACATCCATGAAGCTCACTATTCATCCTATACAGACCATGACAGAAATGACATCTCTGCAGCAGGAGGAAGTGATGTCTCTTCACCCACAGGTCCCAGTTTGTTGGTTTTTTTCTGCCATGACTGCCTATGGTATCCCAGTCTTCCCTCAAATCATGTAACTGTAATAAGCTCCCTAACCCTCCTGTGTTTTGTAGTGGTTATTGGTGTTGATTGAGTAAAAGCAGAAATGCTTTGTTTCAGTACAAACACCATCTTCTTGTGAAATCAGTAATTTTTTTTCTTGTGATGGTTTTTTTAATGTCTTGTCATCTGCACATTACTACTTGAAAAACAGTCCTGCTCCAGCTGTACGACGAGGGTTATCAGAGATACTGCAAACCCAAACTCTTTTCCTGAGCCCTGCATGAGTCCATTCTTCTGTCTGGCTATGTAATGAGACATCTAAATACAGACCTGCAAGTTTCAGTGCTCACTGGTGAGTTGCCTAAGTGTTGTATAAAATTAACAGCTCTGACACTAGGAAGTCAAAGAATAAGATGGTTTTCATGTTTGCCATAAATACAGCTTCCCATATTTCTGAACATCAAAGATTCTGTCACCCCTTTCTTTTTTTCTGTTTAAGAGGGAAAATTAGCCAAATCTTGCTGTTGGAAACCAAATCCCAGCTAAAGTATTTGCTATGGCTCCTTAATTCCCCACACTTTTTATTCATTACCGCCTGGAATATTGAAGGGGCTGGGTCTGAAGTGTTGAGCTGTTGTCTCAACAACATCCCTATAAGCTTGACTGTATAAATAATTCTGTCTCTCTACTGGTTTACAAACTTGAGCATTGGCAAGAAATGCAAGATGTCTTAGTTTATCCTGCCAGGTGGCCCCGAAAGGAAATTTCTGAGTGATGTTTGGTTTGGCTCAACAATGGGGCAGCTGCAGAGGACTAATCTCTGACCTTAATTTTTGGAGAGTGCTGATGGGAGACTGGAAGATGAGCAAAACGGAGCTCAGAAATTGACAGCAGATCAAAAGAGGGCCAGGTACAATGATGTACCTGAAGAGAGAAGGGTGAGAGAGAGAATAGCTGAAGAGAGCAGGAAGATGTAAAAAGCATGAGAGAGCGAAGATAAATGAAAGTAGAGAGGAAGGAGGTAGTGAGGAGAGCCCAGTTTTCATCTGTGTTCAGCACTGCAGCAAGTCAGAGGAGGTGTGGGTTAATGGAATGTCTGGGCAAAAGCTTGTTCTGCTCAAGAAGCAAATGGAGGACAGAAATATAAGAGACACCATCAACGGGAACAAGAAGAGGAAAAGAGAGCAAAGAGAGGCTGTAATTCATGGGCAGGGAGACAGAAGAAGATAACGTTCTAGGAGGATTGCAATAAAGAAACATTGGAGTGATAGAGGGAGAAGGGCAGGGCATGAATAAAATGATGGGAAATAAAAAGGGGGGCAGAAGAGCTTATGACAACTTAGAACAGCTTGAGAAAGGTCATGCATGCCCTCTGGGCTCCTAGCCATGCAAGAACCAGAGAAGACTGTCATGGTAGATAAACAGGGGATGGTAGGATTGAACACAATTTATAACTTGGTTGTCATCTGGCAAGGGAATGGAAATGAATATCCCATCCCTGTAGGGTTGTCAGGGCACTGAGGAAACTGGCCTCTGGATTTCTTTTGGCTGTCAAGTGAGAGGAAAGGTGCCAAAAACTTGCATGCTTGTTTCTGTTTAGCTGGGTGGTACTGGAAGGGTTTGTGAAGGAAGAGAACAAATGTCTTTAAGAATACAGAGCTTGTTGTATTGAAATGCACACTTTTGTGGTGCCACATCCACTGGCCCATGAAATTTGATAGAGAACAGAATATTCTCGTAACTCTGGATTTGGATGTCCCTGTCTGTTGCTTGGATAATTTATTACTATTTGCCCTCTTTAAGGGCAGATTACTTGAGTCCTGTCTAAACTTGTCTGAGCTTGAGAGCATTACAAAATTTGATAAAGATTTTAAGACAAAGAATTGGTCTGTGATCCCCCTCCTTGTGTCAGGTCCTCTATCTGGTACCTTAAGAGCATCATAGATGGCTCCCCAGGGGAAGGTATGTTAACTACTAGTCTTCCTGTGAAGAGCAGGAGACTTCTGAGAATACAGTGCCTCTCTTTGTGATGCCACACTGCAGCTGTCTACAGCTAGGAATCTGACTACAAAATAGGGGATGGAGAGGATGGCAAACCTATGTGACAGTGTTTGTCTGCAGTCATTGCTGCCAGCACAAGAGCTGCTGGGCTCTTAGCAGGTCGAAAACCTTTTCTGAGGACGAGGGTTGGCTTTACTGGCTAAGAAAGGGTAATGTAGCGTTTATACAACCTGTGCTTTCATATGCATCATGCTCCTCTTCCCTGACAGCTTTCACTCAACTTAATTAAACCTAAATTACAAGGAATGGTACATGGGCCAGGAGTGGGCATGCAGTTTTAGAACCAGTATGAAACTTTGAGCACAATGTACAAGTGGGATTTGTGCTTTTGTCAGACTGGGACAAACTCCTCTTTCCTTCCCCTGGTATAATCAGGAACACAGCTTTACTACTTCCAGTTTTGGTGGAGTGGAGAAGGCAATACAGTTTTGAAATAGAAATGGATTCAGGAGTTGCTAGATATCACAGTGCTATTCCTGTTATTGAGTGTCTGTCTGCTTCTGGGATGCTGGCAATCCTTTTACTCTCACAGCAAGCTCTTTGTGCTGATTAGCCATATGGACACTTTGAATTTGAAAAACAGCTGAGTGAAGGGGTTTGAAAGTGTTCTGCATTTTATTTATTTATTTATATTCTTGGGGCTCAGTTAACAATTTGTGGTTATCTGTAGGTCAGACCCTCAACTCCAGTAACTCCCTCTCAAGTGGAAGCAAAGAATGGCCATTGATTGTCTGGGATATGCACCCATCCTTCAGAGAGGGAAGGGAGCTCTTGCTGAGACACTGCTTTGCTTGGACACAAAAAGTAGATGCTGTTGAGCTTTGGCAGAAAAATACTTTCTGAATGTTTTTCAGCCTGAGAAGGTAATATCACAGGTACTGGAGAAGAGTAGTAACAGGCCACTTTGTCATGTTTGTAGGACTAATGACTATCCAGCTGAGAGATGAGGCTTTAACTTTACCTGCTGTCTTTTATTTCCAGGGAGAATTTTGGGAAGGCAGCTGACTGAGCCCTGTGAGCCTGGTCAGCCAGCTACAGGGTGAGGGAACTTCTATGGTACATGTGTACTCATGTCTCAAGGGATTTGTGTAGCTATCTAGGCACAAATCCCTGCCCATATCAAGTATATAAATTATCTTTCTGTAAAAATGCCTTATTTTGAAAATCTGTCCACTTCCTGTAGAAGGGAGAAGGCAAGCAGCATCACCTGTCTGACCAGGTTACCATCACTTCTCATCAATGCCTGGGGGACTTTGCAAGTGATTTCTGTCCAGTTCCTTGTCATTATGAGACTCTGTGGGAAATGGCAGGCTACCAAGTCCACATGCAGACTTATTTCTAGAAGCATGTACTTTTCCAGCTCACTGTCTGAATGCCTATCATGTTTTCTGATGACTGCCATTCCATCTGTAAGCTCCCTGCCCTATGGTCATCTCAGGTGTGTGGTTCAGGGGCTTAAGCTGATTTTTTACTTCCAGAGCTAGCAGGAAGGGGAGAAATGTGACCTCATCTGAAACTTCAGGGTCAGATTTTTTTACTGGTTGGAGGGGAAAAAAGACAAGATACCATCTCCTGCACTGGCCATAGGATTTGAATCTTCCCTGGTGGTTGCCCTAGTACTCATTGTGTGCTTGCATTCATCTGCCCCTTCTCCCGGTTACCAGATAGTCTGAGCTATGAATCTCATTTCCTGGTTCCCTAAAAGTCGAGAGCATCCAAGTGATGGCTACTTGTCCCTGGTTCATGAATGGGGGCCCAAAGCCTAAGTCATGCCATTAGTCTGTAAACTGAAGCCCGAGTCACTTGCATCTTGTCCTGTCAGTCATGGCGTTTGGCCCATTATTCCATGCCAGTTGCTGCCTCCTATGTTTTGACCTGTTTACTCCATAAAATCATAACAATGAGCTGATAACAGGCATGTGATCTATTTCCCACTGCTGACAGTCACTGATGCCGAGTTCCTTAAAGCAGGAGGGTTATAACTGCACAATCCCCAGTAGAGCTAAAAGAAGTTGCAAAGCTACAACCAACCCCCGCCATCCTCACATGAGCAGTCGACAGTTATTTAACCTTTAGTGACAGGTGACGTACTTCAAAGCGAAACGATGCTTTGTGGGTAATGGTTTATTTATTTCGTGAACAGCAAGCTGTAAATTCACCCATTTATGGGAGCCACATTTCTTGCCTATTGTTCTGAGTGTTGCTCAGAAGTGCCATTCTGTTATCAGCTTGGATGTCAAATAGTTCGCAGCTCTGTCAATTTGATGTCATGTCATCTATGGAAGGAACTAAAGCTGGCGGTGTGTGTGTTTGGATTTTGAGGGAGTGTATTGTGAATTAGCTGGATGGAAGTGGGGATGGAAGAGGACCCAGACTTTAGCTGCTCCTTCACTTCTCCTTGACCAAACAGCAACAAGGGTACTACCTGTTTCTTTTGGGTGTCAATTCATTTGTTTCATGGAGCCTGATGTGGAATCTCCACAACCTGTGGGGTATGAAAGAAGAGATGGGTGCCATAATCGATGGCCATAAGTCCTGCGGGTACAAATCAGTGTGGCTTCACTGACACTGAATGGAGGCCACTGTCCTTTCCTTAAACCAGCCTGCAGCATGGGGTAGTGGCTGCCTGTGTGCTAGTGCACTTGAAATGTTTCCTCCAAGTGTTTTGTTTTTCCGTACTTTCATTAATATGAGGGTATAATGTGTTTAAGGGTATTCACTCAATCAACCACATGTGTTCATCCTCATCTTAAGAGATCACGTAAGAAGCCAAGGGCAGACTTTCAACTGAGTTATGTTGTCTTGCTTATCTCTCTGATACTATGCCAAACAGAAGAAAAAATTCCAAACCCGCAGAGATGCTTTTATCCATCTTTTAGCTTCTCTTACGTGTTTGCTACATCTCCTATAATCTTTTTGCCTTTCCTTCTTCCCTTTGCTGTGATGCCTTTAATGATTTTATTCAATGCCTGACATTATTGTATTTCATCAGTGCTCAAACAAGTCTTTAATTTTTCAGGCATATCTGGATGTGCAAATGACCATTTGCATGTGAAAAATGTGCGCACCCACAACTCTGCAGCTACCCATAAATATCTGAAAGTACAAAATTGGAGGCTGCAGTATGCAATTTAGTGCAGTGTCTTTGTGCCCTGTTCTGTTCAATTTATTGTTGGTGAAGCATGCACCTATACATAAAGCTGAAGTTGTACATGCATTTTCACTCTAAATGCTAAATTTCAAATGGACCTGGAAAAGATTTTTTGGTTGTGTACTTCATTCAGCAAAAAATGAGTATTCTGCTGGACCTAAGTGGTTTGTGAAGTATTTTAGCCACAACCCCTCTCCCTCAAATTGAAGAATAAAAATTTTCTGCTTTAGCTTTTTCAGAAAAGAAATATTTTTCCTCAAAATATTTTTCCTGACATCTCATTCTTTTAATTACTCTAAGAAAATAATGGGAGAACAAGTATTCAATGACATTGTCTAAAAGCAGTTGTGAGTACCTGTGTTGGAGCTTCTTGGCAAGAAAATTCAGTGTTTTGGATAAACTGTAAATAAAAGATTTTTCTTCGGGGAAAAAAAAAAAAGAAAAAGAAATCAATTAATGCTGAATAATTCATTCCCAGACGTTATACGGCCTGTAGATAAAACAGGTTGCTTAGGTGCAAGGGCAGCCACATGGGATCTACACAGATCAACTTAGGCTTGACAGAGTTTAATGCTACCGATGCCATACAGATGCAGCTAGGATGGCTCCAGGCCTGAGCTGGTTCCAGGGATCCTTTCAGCTCTCTGCTCAGGTTAATAAACCTTCCTGGGACAGAAGACAAAAGATGCAGAAAAATCTGAGTTATTGCACATGTCAGCTTAGGCATGGAAGTAGTAAGACTGTTGGTGCAGACATCTCTCCAGGATCTAGCTGCCTGTTGCCATGCCCAGTAGAGAACTGGTTGCTTTTACACATTTCTGTTTTAAGGTGTTTGTAATGTTTAGGAGGGAAACTGAGCATCCTTGTCTGCTTTTGAGCAGGCTTTTGGGGGGAACTGATTAACATGCCCCCAATACTTGAAAGTAGCAATTAGAGCTATGAAATCTTGTCATTTGCTGACTGTTTTGCAAGTAGATTTAATTTCTAACTTCAAGGTGCAGAGACATTATAATTTGCCTGTGACTTATGCTGCTGAGAACAAATGTGCCTGTGAAAATCTTGGTGAGGCAATGCCAGTGTAAACAACAGTAGAACTGTGACTCTTCCCAGGCACTTGCCTACTGAAGTTGTGGTGAAGCTTCTCTGAGCACAGAGAAGAAAAGTGAAAAAACAAACTTCAAGGAAGTAGAAAGATGTTCAGATTAAAACTTTGGGGGTTTATTTAAGAAAATCAAAGGAATGAAAACTTTTATTTTTGAAAGTGTTAGAAATCCTAAAACAGCAATCTATTCCCAATGCAACACTTCAGTTCATCCAACCAAATTAGTTTGAGAGCTTCATCTGATTTTGTGGTTTTTATTTTTTGTTTGCTCTTTTAACTTAGACTTTTTGGTATGCCTTTTAGGGCAACCCAAAAATAACGTTTATTTTGATTTGCTAGCAAGCAAAAAAAATAAAATCAATTATTTTCACAGCTCTAAATTGCCCATTTATAAAAGACAAATGCTCTATTGCTATCTGTCAATGTGTTGCTCATGGAGGAATTTCTTTGTTTATCCGCTTTTCTTTTTTAAAGAGGCAATGAAATTCAACACAAAAGACATGGATTAAAGTAACAGCAAAATGAAATGTACAGAAGTCAGGAAATACCAGAATTACAATACAGTCCTTAAATGCTCACAGGCTGTACTTAATGCAGGATTTCTGCCTTGTTCAATCAGGGGCTTAGTGTATGATAAATAAGATGTAAGGCCATAAAATGAATAACGAAAGGAAAAATAAATATTGACTAGCTGCACATTCAGCAAGTCCCAGCTATCCTATGAACTAAATGTGGCAGGATCTGAGGGCAGAGTGGTGTAAAAAAATAAAGCTATATCAAAATGATATGGTATGTATAAATATGATATATATAAATATGAACTGGGGACTGTGGTTAAGAAGAGGAAGGGAGGTGTTACATTGACATTTTCTGATTGCGCATCACTCTGCAAATCTAACTCTTAAAAATTAAAATAAGTCTGAAATTCTTTATGTTACCACTGATGTAAAAGACTGAGCGGTCCTGTGATTATCTGAATCAAGCCATTGTGTACAACAAGGTCACAGTCTTGCCAGTTGTTCCATGTGGGGAAGCCACGGAAGTCAGCAAAGGCTCTCTGAGGTCACCGATACCAGCACGCACAGAACAAATACACAGATTTGCTGGAGGATGCTCCATACATTGTAGGCTACCTTCAAAACCATTTGCCAAGCTTAGAGCCTCAGCAAGAACTGAACTAGGTTTCTTGATGTGTTCTTTTGAAGAGTGTTATAAAGCACTCATATAAAGCAAGATGACAAACCTCAGAGGGCTTCTATGCTGTGCTCAGTAATGCTGCTGTTTCCCCAATAACTTGGTTGCAGAAAGAAAAAGTGCAGCACTTGGCAGTGTTTCAGCAAAATGCAACAGTGTACATGGAATATCCTTCAGAGCATGGCTAGCCTGCCTTCCACTGTCTAGTCTCCTTTCTCTTGAGTTATATTCAAAATACGAAGTATGTTTATCAGCCTTTTCCTCTTTTCTCTGTATTTGTCAAGGTTACTTAGGAAAGGTGGGTAACTTGGTGCTTATATGTGAGGATCATTACCTCCGTAAGTATGGTTTGACCACTGTTGAATAGATGTAACCACCAAAAAAGCCACAGTTTTTATTAAGTGAAAAAGACTGTCCAGCTTACAGGATCTATGTTGTGGCTTCTTCGTTAGATGTGTTTAACTTTCTCTTGTGGTTTTATACCCATGCAACCTGATGCACAGTCTAGAAGAAATGGCAGGACTCTTTGAAAGACTGTGCAAGTGAGCCAGTAGCCATTGCTCCCTCATCCTATACTTTCTGTAACATCATGAATGTATTGACTGCAATTAATAAATAGCTTGCTTCAGAGTGTAGAGTTTGAAACCTTATGGAAGGGAAATTTGCAAAACCTTCATTATGCATCCCCTTCCCACCTCTTCTGTCTTTCAGGAAAAGCTTATTTTTCCTGTGACTTAATTAAAAGTAATTCTTTTTGTCCCTCCTCTTCCAGGTACCAAAGAATGCCACTGAAAAAATAGCCAGAATTCTGATAGCAAGCATTGATTGAATGCAAAGAGGTTTGGTATTCGCATCTCAGAGATTGGAAGCTTCACCTCAGACTCCAAATGCCACAGCATTATACCTACCTGTGCAACTTTTTCTGTAGTGCTATTGTATAATCTTTTTGTTGCAGAGATGTTTACATGCTGTGAGTTAGACCAATCAAAGAAAAGACCTGTCCTTTTACTGCTGGTTACTAGAAAGGGGTTTGTGCTCTTGTATGTTAAGACTGGATTTTCCCTGTGGTGGGGCTTGAGTGCTGTACAAATTTCCGGCTTGCAGAGACTTGGAGGGAAGATGCTTCAGGTTGGAAAAGCACTCTAATAGCTTGCTACCACCAGCAGACTGAGAGTGTGTCTCTTCCAGGGGCATGTTCCTGCCACTTACCTTCTATTTGCTTTGGTGCTCTACAGGTCCCTCTTCAAGTCCATTCATGTCAAAACCCAGCAAATAAAAGCACCTAGTTTTCAGGTTGGTTAGTGAGCCAAATGCCTTGTGTGAAAGGTGGGTCCAGTGAGCACAGGAGCTTGTTCAAGGAAGGGTGCAGAGCTGCACAGCTAAGGGCATGGGTGAGGAAAGAAATGGGGAGCAACTTTTCCCTGTTTGGGCTTGTTGACCTGTTGGATCTGCTTGGCTGCTCAGGAAATAATGCCTTTAGAGGAAAGGTTGTACAGAGCTATTACTGAAACTTGTACTCACATTTGTAAGAGTTTTCCAAGTTCTTACACTACCTGCCTGTAGAATTTAATTTAGCAGTGAGTTGGCAAAATGTCCTACATACTATTTTTACCAGGTAGTAGTTGGTTACTGGCTCATTAGCCCTTTCTCCCTCCCCCATCTGGATCTTAGCGGATCCTTGAGGTTTAGTGCTAATTTGGAGCCCTTGCATGCTAAACAGTGTACAAATGCTTGCTAAAAGGCACATGTTTGAAATCCCTTGGCAGATGCTTCTGGCTTTTTAACTTTCAGACCTAAACATTGTGGACTTTAAAGCTGCTTAATTCTGTCTGTCGTGACTTTTGAGTAATAGCGATGAATGCCATTCTAAGTGCTCTGTAGTGGCTAAATCACTTCTGCCATGTTCTTTCAAAAAATAATCGCCACTGGATACTGGCCAAGTCTAGAAAATTTCAGCTCTGAAGATGAACATTTTGGCAAGTTATGAGTGATTGAAATCAGCAGAGAAACTCATTTGCATTCTTAACTGTAGCAGATGTTGCTGCTATTGCCCTGTAAGCGGGACAGCAGGCTGTAGAAGTAGGGACCACTGTGTTGGCGTGAGACCTGTTCCTGCCTATTGCTGCTTCTTCCTGCCCTCAGGCAACAGTTAGGAACATATTCCAAATTCTCTCCACTGGTCTTGGTTTATTGGTGGCACCAAGCATGTTTTCGAGCACCCTTCTGTCCTCTCATGTAGATATGCCCCACTGTACACCTGCTTTAGGCTAGTGTCAGAAGCAGTAGAGTAGGAAGAACGTAAGTTGTTTGGGGGAATGAGCAGCAAGTCAGGATGACACTGGGTCAAACAATAAACCAAGTCCCAAGACTCAGGTCTGGAAGTGTCTGATCCTGAGGATTGTGGTAGCAGTGGTTCCTGCAATTGGATAGGTCAGGATCTTTCTGGAAGGAGAGGCACAAGAGTGTCAAGGGCTGAACTGATACCCAGCACAAGATTCATGCAGTATTTCATGAGTCAGTTTAAAGCATTTTGGCAGCCTAGGTGGAGTTCTTTCTATCTTGTGACAGAATTTAAAGGGAAAGAACTTGCCTGGGAAGCCCTGGAAAAACAATCTCACTCATCTTGCTAGCACTGGTTAATCAGAAGCAGAGGGTCCCAGCAGGAACTAAGTGCCAGGTCTACCCCAACCTCTTTTGCTGGTGTAACCCAAGTTTAGCAGTGATGGGAAAGGCAATGTTCCTACTGCTGCCTGGCAGTCTGCCATAGTTGGCTCCCTTCTTTGTTTCTATGAGAGAATGATCTTTATCCAATGCTGTTATTAGTACACCACCGCACAGAATTTTTGTTTCAGTATAAGCATACACAAGAATTAGCCTTTTCTGTGCAGTCAATGTAATATGAAGCAGTAGGGGCAAATGCTAACTATAAAAATGTTATGTGCTGCTAGAAAGGCCAGCAGAAGTCTGATAAGAGAACTCAGGGCATGTAAAATAGCATTACATACCTCAGGTGAAGTAGCTATTCCTCACCTTACATATCTGTGCTGCTAAACATGGGCTTGAACCTATTAGTGTATGGTCTTGCCACTATTCCTTTTGGTGCTGGTTTGATTTTTCTGAAACTTAAAAGTTCAACAGTGAAGTAGTTCATATTGAAGAGAGCCTTGTATATTTTGATTAAAAGCTGCTACTATCAGCATCAGCTCTTCCAAGCAAGGAGTGCCAAAGGGACTGACTTGTTCTGTCCTGTGATGTCTCTTGAGTCCTAAGCCCTTTTTCACCATTGGAGGTGCTTGGGCCAGGATAGATCAGCTGAGAGAGAATGGCAGCAATGTCTGTGGGTAAATACAAGGTGAGGCAACATAGCCATGGTCATTAGCGACTCCTGTGCATCTTGGGCATTTCAACAAATGGGTATAAGGGGAGAAACTTCATTCAGTGGTGTGAGTTTGTGAGAATCTGGTTTCCATAACAACATACTTCTGGTCTTCTCTTCTTGTTCCAGCATTATCTTTTTGTGTTGCTCCTAGAGCTTGACTTAACGTAGCAGCTCAATGCATTTGAACAGCAGCAGGCTCCTTTCCAGGAGCTGGAGCACCTATTGTTATCAGAAGAGATGACTTAATTCATCACAAAGGGTAATGCAGGAAGTGGGGCACAAATCTATAGTATCTCTCTCTGCTTTCTCTAGCCTTTTCAGTATTTGATATTGTTTGATTTTCCCAAAATGGAGACCTGCTGTCATTAGATAAAATGTGTGTCATCCATGATGTTCCATAGTTCACACTCATGTTCTCACTGCAATTTCCTGGGGGGGACTGATCCCATGGCCCTGACTGCCTCCTGCTGCCTTGTCCTCCTTGCTTTCAGTTGTGTCCTGCCCTTTGACTCAAGATAGTCAGGACTGAATCAATACATTTCAGTATAATCTATTCAATCATTCTCCTCTTGGCAAGCTAGGGGTTCCCAAGGTGGTAAGGGGTACTAAGTTTGCCCTTCTCTCAGCCCTTTGGAGTAGGTGAGTGTCAGTAGTTGTAAAGGTGCAGTACCTAATGGCTAGAATTGCCTTAAAAAAGTTATTAAAAGCTGTCATAGGTTGCAGTAGTCTAAAGGCCACACTGTTTTGTATGCAGAAATGATATGCAGTTTGGGAGGAGCTCAGTGTGGTGGCAAACATCATGAGCATCTTCTGTCTGGGAAAGGGAAACGTGCAGGAAGGCTGCACATATTTTTCTTTCTGCTTCGGCGATGTGGCACACTGCATTCAGAGAAGATCCATAGTCTTGACTGCTTGTTTCCTTTCAAAATGTTGATATAGCTTGGGGAAAATACCGATTGCTTCCTTCCTCCTGGGACTCCCCTCTTATTGGGAATTGAATAGTCACAAGTAAAGAGCCTTTCTTTTTCTCTTGCACATGTTATATAGCTGCAGACTGGTTGGCAGTCCTTTGCATCAGAGTTCAGCTCTGCATAAGAGCATACCTCTGATCTTCCTAATTTTGCAGACAAAGTTATTAGAAGGCACAGAGGCTCTTGGAGGGAAGTTCTACAAAGCACGGCAGCCTGGAAATCATGGATAGCTGTGACAATTCCTGTCTCTGTACGGATGGAGAGCCAGCACCACAGCACCATCACAAATGAGGGTGGTCCTGGGAGCAGTTGTATTTTGCAGCCTCTCCAGGCTTGCAGAAGGGTTGCTCCCCTTTTGTACTAATATTCCTTCTCCCTTAAGAAAATCCCCACAGACTCAGGTGAACGTAACACACAGACTACTCCCATCTATTGTCCCTATATCCCATCTTTTTCAGTTCACTCTATTTTCAATGTTTGTCACTAGGGAAGCTTAAATGCATAAAGGAGAACTATGAGCGAGGCTGGCACTGAAGTAATAAATTTAACTCTGAAATAAACGATACCTGTGGGTAATAGGTTTGAAATTGCTGTGTTCCTTGGTAATGGGATATAATTACAAGTACCACAAGATCTGCAGGGCAAAGGTGCAATTATCCCCCTCACGTCTAAGTCAGTGAAAGCATTACCACAATGTTGCCACAATTCAGTGGCGTGGAACAGGGAGCTTATTTGGAACATAACAGTAGTTCAGCAAATATTTCTTTGTAATTCCTCCGTACTGGCCCCCTCAAAATCTTGAAAATGTGCCATATGCTGGGATAAAAATCCCCACAGCAACAATGTGCCACGGTTGCTGCGGGATTACCAAAAGGTTCCCTTAGTAACTATCAGGGAATGAGCCCTGAGTGATAGGACCACTTTATACCAGTGGGCAGGTCATCATTTGTTACTGTGTGGTTCTGCAGTAATTAAAGGCTATTGAATGATATTGCTCCACTGTAACTGTGAGGGGGGTGTTGTGCCTTTTTGTCCCTGTGTAGTTGCACAGTAATTACTGAGTAATGATTGATGGTGTGACGGTGTTAGACTGGGCTGCTTATTGTGTTCCCCTGCATTTGGCTGTTAATCCAAGGGTAATGTCCTAATTGTAGCTACCTCTAGCGGCAGAGTTCCGTTGTGTGTGGCTCATCTGTTCCATGCCAGTTATGGCTGGACATCAGGAAAATTGTTGTGCTGAGATCAACACAGACTGAGCAGTCTGAGTAGCTGTTGAAGCTTGGGAGGTGTTGAGCTGGGTATTCAGCTGATGAATATGCCAGGAATTGCTCGACTTGGGAACTATGCAGGATAACACCCAGCTCAGAGGTTCATGTTTATTTCTAGTGTGGTGCTGTGCATTTATCTGCTCAGTGTCATTTGACAGCAACCTGGGTTTGGGAAGGGTTTTTTGTAAGATTCCCCTGAAAGGACAGCTCCTGCATTTTGTGTTCTATTTCACTTTCACTTCAATATTTACTCATGTAGTGGCTGACAGGTCTGTGGCTGGCACAGCCGTCCAGTCTGCTCAGGCAGTATGTCCATGCAGTGTGACTTGAGCTCTTGTCAAATATGTCTGTTTGACACAGTTTTGTATTTTGCTTTTCTTGAAGATGTCAGTTTATCTACTCGCTCTCTGAATGGACCGAAAGCCATGTGGATGTCTTCAGTGCAGTCTGAGTTGAGCCAGGCAGCCCTTGCAGGGCATGTGACTTGAGGCATCATCGTGGTCGCAGGGTGCTTTCCTCAAGTTGTACTACTGGCAGAGGACCATACTCTTTAGGTGTACTCAGAGGCATACCCATCACGGGTAGATATGCCCAACAGTTTTCATCTTCCAAGTATCTACACATTCAACAGCAAGCCCTGAGCCCCATTCTCTGGGGTGAAAGCCAAGTGAAAAATGGTGGTGGCATTTTTCAATGTTTTTGTGTTGGACTTTCTTGTACTTCCTATGCAAATTAAGTAGAATTGGCTGAAATGCTGGGTCTGGTTTAGTGATAAAGAGCCGGAGTATGCAGCAGCACCACTCGAATAAAGGAAAAAGGTTTTTAATGTCAATTTTAGTCCTTTATAGATAAAAGAAATGAGACCCAGGCTGGTGACTTGCCCACTCCCTGCCACATCCTTGCCCATACCAGTAAGTCCTGCCCTGTATTGCCACTGTGTTTGTAGGAAAGTACTGGTTGTGACTTTGCCTAGGATCATCTGAGATCTGTTGGTTCTCAAAAACAAGATACCAGAGTGAGTAGCATAGTGTTGGTTTGTCATTGCTCCTGGGAATCAGTAAAACCAAGAGAAGTCAGACTATGAGCTGCAGTGCAGATCTCTGTAGTCCTTGGGACCAATGGGGTTCTTCATCTGTGTTGGGAGTATTGGGGAGAAAAAATCTCCAATTACAAAGCCATGAGGAGAGCTGATTGTCACATTCAAGCCCCTCTCTTCTTTTGGAGGCTGCTGCAGTGCTGCCAGATTCTCTTTTCCTGTGTCTGAGTCTGGCTGTCAGTGTCTGGGAGTGATGGTGGCTACTTTCTTTTCTTTCTCTTTTTTTATTAAAAAATGTAACATTTGAGTCTTTGAAATTGAAATGGATTTCAGTCTTCCTTATATTAATTATTGATAAATGGAGCCTGAGAGATGGAGATGAAGCCTGGCGTGATTAAAGACAGACAGTTTTTAATTTTATGTCTCTCTCAGTGACAGAGGAATCCAGTTTAATAGGAGTAATTTATTAAAAGGGACTTAATCACAAGCATGCAGCTAATTGGGGGTGAGGTAGCAGGGAGAAGAGATATGCAGTGGTGCAGGAGGGCAGCCAGTTGGGTGGGGAATGATGCTGCAGTTGGATGCACTCTTCAAGTCCTAGCACATTTAGAGAATGCACATGGAAACCACACAGCAAAGGCAAGGGAGTTCAGTCCAGCAAAACAAAGTAATGTCGAAGCTGCTGAACTGGGGCTGGCTGATGATGGCTCTTATCTCAGCAGAGATAAGAGTTAAGGTGGCCTTGCCATTAACCAAGATCCTCTGCCCTGCGTGAATGCAGAATCAGAATGATGTTTCTCTCTTCCAAAACATTTATAGGCTAATTAAAAGGCAAGACACAAAAGATGAATAAAGACAGACAAGGAGATCATGTTTTCCTCTGGATGTGGGAGGAAAAATGTTCTGCTCCCTGTCAAGCTTGCTGAAAACTGTGTAGGCAGGTAGTGCCTTCTGTATTGTCTTTGCTGTTGGTGATGTCACTTAAGAACATTATTTCATGTGACCTGTGCCAATGAGGCCATGGTTTATTCTTTCTCCACTGCCAATGACTAGCAGGTACAAGGGAACTTTTTTTATATTTACTCCTCAGGCTGTTTTTTTCTCCTCAGAGGGCTAACTGAATTAGCATTCTGTAGTCCCTCTTGTGACAGCATTGGCCAGGCTGTGAGATGGGGGCACCATGTGTAGTGACCTCACCTGACACCATCTGCTACTGCACTGCTGAGCTGGAGAAATTGAGTGGTTGTACCAAGAGTCCAGCAGTTCTGATATAGAATTGATTCCTGTATTTTCATTTCAACATCACCTTTCTAATAATTTTTATAATTTATGGTTGTGAAAATAGGAGTTTGTTTACTTTGTTTAGTATGCTGTGGCATGGGTCTGCAGCAGTACTATGAAACTATGGTGCAAAAGCCCTTCCAACATGCTGGCTGGCATGGGTCTGCAGCAATACTATGAAACTGTGGTGCAAAAGCCCTTCCAACATGCTGGGCAGCTCCTTGTTGGGTGAAACATGGGACTCTGAGCTTCTGCTGGACAGACTCGAGTGAACTGCTGTGAAATGTTAATGTGAGTTGCTGGATCATTTAGTGAGTTTAGTATGAAGGCTAACATTTACTATGCAGTTTTCTTAATACCTCCATCCTGGGATGGGCTTGGACCTAGGGAAGAAGCTTGTGATGCTCAGAAAAAAGACTGGAGCGATTGTCTCCTCTCTCTTTGTTGACAGCAGCTCAGCCTAAAGGTAGAAGAAGGCTTGATACACAAGGAGTGGAAGACAAGAAAGAGTTAATAGAACAGTGATATTCATTGCTTCAGAGGTATCTTCTTTCCTCATTGTTGTGTTTTACAAGTCCTCAGGGAGAAAAAGGAAATTATCTACAGAGGTGTGTGTGGCCATAAAAATTTGGGCGTTGGGGGCTGAGACAAATGTTGGTTTCTGGCAAGAGACCATGAATTGGATGAAAGGAACAGTGGGGATGCTCTCCTCTGGCAACAAACCTAAGGAGGCTTAGAGTGTGGTGTCCATATCTGTTCCCGTCCATCTCCTATGCTCACATGGACTCCATACGGTTATCCATGCTTTAATTAAAATGATAGGAGCTGCATCAGAGGTTTGAGACCTCCTTGTCCCTTTGGTTTCTCTTGATGAGTGGCTCCTTTTACTCCACAATTTATTTATTTTTTTCCTTGAGAGCTTTGGTTTGCACTGCTTTTTCAAATTGGAAAAAGAGACTTGGGATAGAATAAATTTCTGCTCCCTTCATTTGAGTACCTGTGATTCTCAAAGTAATGAA
>NW_008651108.1:104758-127376 GCF_000695815.1 Acanthisitta chloris
TGTTACAAAAGTCCCTCCAAACCTCCCCTTTATGGCTTCCAGTATATTTGCTCTTTCTCTTGGGGCAGGTTCTTGAAACGTTCTTCCATACCTGTTAGGATATAGTTTCTCTGCTTTTTTTTGTAGTATTGGTGTATCCAGGAAGCAAACATTACATTGCTTCTCAGCAGCATAGCCATTTATACCCAAGGTAAAGTCTCTTGCTCTGTTGTCCCTCCAAACCTCCCCTTTATGGCTTCCAGTATATTTGCTCTTTCTCTTGGGGCAGGTTCTTGAAACGTTCTTCCATACCTGTTAGGATATAGTTTCTCTGCTTTTTTTTGTAGTATTGGTGTATCCAGGAAGCAAACATTACATTGCTTCTCAGCAGCATAGCCATTTATACCCAAGGTAAAGTCTCTTGCTCTGTTCTTTTCCCTTCATCACCCTTCTTCTCTCTTTATTCCTTGACCCTGGCTTAGTTTCACATATGTTAGAAATACCGCAAAGCAGTACTTAGGGATGATGAAAAGCATGGCACCTCATGATCAAATGCCAGGCCCTCAGAGCTGTTCTTGTAGGCAGGCTCCCAAAGAGACTGCTTGAGACCTTCATGGAAGGCTGGTCTGGCTGGAAGGGTAGAGGTTTAGCATCCGTCATGCTGTCCTTTGAATGTGATAAAGACTTCAGCCATTTCCCCGGGGCACTAATGCAAAAGATTATAAAGCTGCTCTATAATTTTTGTCTATTCAGAATTTAAACTACCATCAATCATCTCAAGTTTTTAGTGTCAAATAAGATAATGTAGCCAACTATATTATTAGGAAGAGATGTGTTTCTGAAGCAGTGAACGTCTGTGGGTGCATCTGAATAGCACTTAACTAGATATGCAATCTCTCATCGACAGTGCTATTAAAAGAGCTTCAGTTTGTGGAGGTGGAGTCTAACTCAGGGAAGCTGTGCTGAGGGATATGGGCATGTACTACTTGACTTGCAGCTGAATATTTGGCAGTGGGTGAGGGATAAACAAGGAAGAAAGACTGAACATCAACCAGTCTGCGAAAATAGCTTTTCCACTGTCTCAGCATGAAATGGCTCTAGTGGCTGAAAAACCCTGTTTGGAAGGTGGCATGGCAAGGAACTGTTTAGCTGTACCTGATGGTCACTCCCAATGCAGCATACCTCTTTGGTTTTGCTCTCTCTAGAATGGCATTTTGTACTGATGCAAGGTACTGGAGGGACCACCATAAAGGTGGATTGCTCTGTGCAGATAGACAGCAACTGCTTGGGTAGTTGGAGGGCAAACTTTCTGCCTACTCCAGCATAATCCTTAATGGAAGCTCATTTGGAGAGTAGCCAGTCAGAGTTGTCCCAGCTTCTCTGGGGGTCATGTGGGGAGATGTGATGGGAAAACAAACTAAATTCAGGAAGAGATGTGAGGATGAGTGAGAAAGGGATACATAAGCAGATACAGGAGGAGGAGGCACATGGAAGAGGACATTGTCAAGGATGGGGCTGAAGATGGTTCTTGGAGGTGGACATTCTGTGGTAGGGAGGTGCTTCAGTGGAGGAGATGTTGCAGCCCATAGGTGACCATCCTGGAGCAGGGATACTCCAAAGGGACTACAGCAAGAGGACCTGGGCAGGAGAAGAGGAAACAAGCAGAAAGAAACAGAGAGAAAGAAAACAGTAAGAAATAAGAAGCTGCAGCAAGAAAGTATCATGTACCAACTCAATCTCCTGAGCTGTCCATCACCACACCCAAGGGGCTTGAAGAAAGTAGGTGCAATGTGTGTCCATAACAAGGGAAGGGGAAACTGGCTGGTGTACATGTGGGAAGATGTGCTGTACTGCAGAGGAACCTGGGGAACTGCAAACAAAGAGGTATTCCTAAGTGTCTATTTAATTGTTTGTCATCTCTGTTTTCCAATGCCTGAAAGAGTAAATAAAAGTTTATGTTAATTGGCAATAAATCAAATTAAGTGAAATTCCCAAAGTCAAGACTCTTTTGCCCATGACTTATTGGAACTTACTCTTGTCAAGTGTTTCTCCCTGAAATTTATTTATTAGTCCCTTCACCTAATGATTTGCTGAAATTTTAATAAGCAATAAGGTAGATTCTTCAGTTTCATAAGGCTGTATAACATTATGACTCTCTAGAAAGTTGTGGATGCTCCAAACCTGCTCTGAGTATTGGGTTTTTTTCTCCAATGGTATCAAAACCACACTGCAAAGCTAATGCTGGGCAAGAGCTGAGAAAAGTTATTGGCCTCCTTCACTTTGGTGCTTCTTGTCTACATTAAATACTACCTTGATTGCCCATGAAATCTCATGGTGCCTTTCTACAATAATAACCAGAGGACAAAAAGCAGGGCTCATTGTTTCCTGAACTGGCAAGTGACTTTAAGATCGGGACTGCACTCATTGTGCATTATGGAATAAGGAGAAGAGATTTCTGTATTGATTTCTTAACAGAGAAAGCACAACAAGCCATATAAATGATGTATGGATTGTTTCATGTCATTGAAATACAGCTGTATCTGGTGAACTGCTGTCACAGGCACAGATTTGGGGTAACAGTACTGAAGAGGTGGCACAGTGACAGTGCTGCTGTCCTCTGGCCTTTGTGCTAGGCTCTTTCTGTATGGCATTGGATGCTCCTGATCCAAGGTTTTTCTGAATTGTGCTCAGGGCCAGGCCTGGGTTTGATACAAGGCTAAGGATGTAGAGAGGATTATACAGACAGTTGCTCCTTTTAGGTTTGTTTCCTACCAGCAGCTGGGAGCAAAAAGATACCAGCTTTATTTTATCATTATCTTGGTAGCTCTCTGAGGCTTTTGTTTTAGTATCGTAAAATTCTCCTGTTGGGTTCAGTCCTCATCTCCCATTGAATTCAGCAGCGACTCTCCCTGTTCTAGTGAGAAGAAGGATTGGAGGCACCATAGAAAATGTCTCTTTGTTTTGTTTTGGAGCTTGTTTCTTTGCCTAAAAATCTCTGAATAGACAGATTCATTCCCAGCTATTGTAGTAATAATGACCTTTACACCAAAAAAAAATAATAATGGCCATAAGGGCGTCCAGCCAGGCCATTTTGGGACCCCTGGTGCTGGAGGCCAAATGCCTAGCCAAAAAAAACACACATCTCTAAGTATAATTGGCACCAGCAACAAAAAAAGAGAGCAGAAAGAAGAAAGGAGAAGTCAGCAGGTCAGATGGTGAAGTTGCAGGTGTTCATATCTAAATAGTTTCCTGATGTACCATTTTGTTCCTAATGACACAGGATTAGGAGAGAAACATTATTGAGGTTTTATCAAATGTGTAAGTGAACAGCACAGCCCAACCCCCTCCTGTCCCCTCCTTGTTCAGCCTGTGCTGTAAAGGACTTTAAGGATTTGGGAAGCCAGATTTAGCAGCTGAAAGTAATTTGCTCCCTCCCTTCCTCCTCCATCCCCTTTCCTATTGCCCCCTCCATTTCCTATTTCTGTTTTGTTCAGTAATTAACCTTTTGAATAATCTCTCTTGCAGAGCTGGCTAAGCTGCTCTTCTATTTTCCTATTGTTGAGTATCCTTAAGACAGAAGCTGGTCCAAGTGTCTTGATTGACTGACAAGTAGAGCTATCCAGAAGGAAGAAGAGTTGAGTAGGAGCAAGAGGTGGTGGCGGGAAGAGGGTTAGGTGTCCTCCTGTGATAAGGAGGAAAAGGTGTTGGAAGTTGCAGAAGAGTTTAGTAGGAGCAAGAGGTGGTGGCAGGAAGAGGGTTAGGTGTCCTCCTGTGATAAGGAGGAAAAGGTGTTGGAAGTTGTCATGTGGGATTTGTTTTGTTCATTACATATATCCAGAGTTGCTCTTCATAGGTGGTTGCGATCTTAGGTTTTATGCTACAGGGACCAAATCTGCTGCAACCTGACCGAAGCAGGTCAAGGATCTTGAGCATATTAAGCAAGAAGGGCTTTCTTCCCCTCATTTTCCTTTCCTGCAAAGGAGGAACTGATGTTTTACCATCACCATTCATGTTCTGTTTTCTACTGCTCATTATTCTCCCCTTTTTTTTCCTATTAGCTAGTCCCAGTTATTTCCAGTCCACTCTGTTTGTAACAGAGCAGGGTGAACTGTTGGCAGGCAGCAATGCGTTATCAAAATGTATTCTCACCCCTGTGTTCAGTAACTTATCTGGGAGCAGACTGATTTTATACTAATTTGTTCATTATTCTCAGTTGTTAGATAGTTTGTGTGATTGAATTTTAGCCTCTGGTTTATTTGAAAATGTCTTTTTACTGAGTATCTACTCCTAATTTCCCATGCCATTTGATGGATCAGTGTTGCCATGTGACATTATTCCTGTTCCTATATCAGTGAGTCTAAACACTCTACAAGAGGCTTCATCCTTTTGCCTGTTCACAAATTGTCTATGAATATTTATCTGTAAGTACTGAATGATTCTGGTATGCACTGAGGACTATTTCAAATATCTGCAAGGCCATTTCAGAAGAGAATGTGTGCATTGAAATACGACTGGGATCAGGGTGTTCACAAGCATTTTAGTGTTGCATGCTTTTCCATCTCTAAATAACCATCTTTATCCTTTCTGTCTTTGCATACAATTGGATTTTTTTCAATCTTGCATATAATTCACTGGAAAAAAAAGATCCTAAGCCTGTCTTTCTGAAAGGAACAATCTGATCTTGCTCCTTCTTATTGAGACACTTGTTTTTTGTCTCCATTAAACGAGTTTCATCCCATTGAGGTAGGTGGTACTGAATGTGTGGACAGCATGCTGCAAAATGAAGTTGTGTTGATGACTAATGGAACAACCAGAAAGCCTGCCAGAGTCCTGGGTGAATATTATTTGCAATCAACCACCTTGTTGGCCCCAGTAGTGGTGTTCATATCTGTAGAACTGTAGGAAAAACAGCTGAGCTAGTACCATGTGGTGCAGTTCCTCCTGTGCAAATGAATAGGAACTTTTGTAGCCCTAAATGCCCATGGTGACAAGCTTGCTCAGGTGTTTGTAAGCTGAGTCAGTTATGTGCAAGCAAGGGTCACAGCTTGATGATGTGGGTCCATATAACCCACAAAAGTGATGTTTCATTTCCGTGAATAGTCTCTTCACTGTAATCTGTTGTCCCTTTCTGCTCTGGGTTGCTGACATCAAGAATCAGGTCCCCTAAAAATAAGGCCTGTTTATGCAAAATAATTTTATTATCGGGGATTCCTTGTATTCTGTGAGGTTTTATTTTCTTCATTATGTTCAGAAATCTCAGTGAAGCAATGATAATGTGTGAAATATTCATCCTTATAGTGTGCCATTACTGTTTGTAGGCTTCTGTGCAGCAGCTGATATTCACACTCAGCACAACTCTTCCTGGCACATAAGGCAAGATTTTCTGAGGGACAGCAGTGGCATTTCACTGGATGGGAGAATAGGCCTGAGGAAGGAGTCAAATTCACTATAAAAAAATTAAAAAGTGGGTTACAGTGACAAGATGGGAGAGGGCCTGAGTGGGTAGCCCAATGAATATTGAGATTTTTATCTGTGCTTGGTGATGCTTACAGCTTCACCATCAAGTTTCCCCATTTTTCTGATGAAAACTCATGAAAAATTTAATGGAAGCACCCCATCTCCTTCAAACAAAGAAGTCTATGGTTTTCTGTCTGTACAGTGTCCTAGCACCATGGACTCTTGGCCCATAAGAGCAGTTCCTATGTACCACAAAGAACTGCATGGCTAATAATTATGAAATCACAATATGCATTGCCAGAGGCAACTGGGGAGTTTTAAACATACTGAAACCAAAAGCCTCAGTCAGATGGCTACAGCAAGTTCTCTGGGGCTGAGCACTAGTAAGAGCAGAGCAGAGGGTTCCCAGAGCCAGGGAAACCTGAATAACGACCTCCAGGATCCTCCAGGATGCAGCAACCCTCATGAGCCAGGCTGACCTGTCAAGGGCATTGCCAGAGGCAACTGCAGCACATAAACTGCTGCAAGGAGCATGAGTGACCAGGAGTGTGGTGAACGGTGGGGCACCTCAGCAGGGTGTGGGAGTTTGTGCAACAGTTCGCAAGGAAGGGCATGCAGGGAGGGCACTGGAAGGGCTCTTCTCCATAGCGGGGCCAACACAGTAGCAGAACCAGAGAGAATTGGATAGGGTGCAGCAGATAACACCAAGGGGACCAAAGAAGCCCCTTCTCCCCAGTTTTAGTAGTCTAAGCTCCCAACATTATGGCTATTACATGCTGCAGAGCTTGTTCTCCAGTGGCTGTTGAAGTCACTGCACCTGTGATGTCAAAGGCTTCCACCAAAACAGACCTCACAATAGTAGATGTAGCTCTGGAGGCCTCTGGTTGTACAGAGTACCTGGTGCCTGTCCAGGAATCTGGGGCTGAAGACGGCGACCTTGTTGAGAAGCTATGTCACCAGGTCAAGGAATTATGCAAGGAATTAAGTAGGTTGTGTAGCATTTGTGAGAAAGACCTAGATAAGATTCTCTGAGACCTTACAAACACAGGAGTCTCAGCCCCCCTCTACATCGGAGATGCAGGTGGGATCTGCACTACATCTCAAAAGTTAGAAGTCAATCAAAGAGGAAGATTGGAAACTAGTCACTCTCTATACACCTCCTGTTCCTTCTGATTCCATTCTATTAGGAAACAGGTTTAGCATCCTCCAAGCTGGGGAGGAAGTGGGTAAGGCTTCAAGTGAAGCAACTTGAGTCAACAGACCCTGAGCCACACAGGACTGCCTGGAAGAAGCAGCAAGCAACTGCAGTGGGTGATTCCCTACCGCAGGGGCAGAGGTAGCCAACTGCCAACCTGAGTGGTTATCCAGAGAACTTTGTTGCCTGCTGGAGGCTCAAACTAGAGATGTCATGGAAAGACTGTCAAGGCTCATCAACACATCTGACTATTATTCCCTGTTGGTCTTTCATGTGAGCACTAATGGTACCAAGAGTAAATTGGGAACCATCAAACATGTTTTCAGAGCTCTGTGGATGTTGGTCAAGGGTTTGGGTGCCCACGTAGTTTTATGCTCAATACTGCCAGTTACAGAAAATGACGGGAGAAGAACTGAATGGGTTTACCAAGTAAATGACTAGGTATGTCACTTGTGTGGGCAACAGAGGCTTGGGATCCTGTTCACTGATTGACAACTGATGGGAGTGATATCTATGAGACAGCAGTGTGTGCTTGTGGCCAAGAAGGCCAGTGGTATCCTGGGGTGCATTAGGATGACCATTGCCAGCAGGTTGAAGGAGGCCATTCTGCCCCTCTACTCCACCCCAGTGAGGCTGTATCTGGAGTGCTGTGTCCTGCTCTGTGTTCCACGGGACAAGAGAGACATGGAGCTCCTGAAGCAGGTGCACCACAGGACAACAAAGATGGTTAGGGGACTGGAGCATCTCTCTTATGAGGATAGACTGAGGGAGCTGGACCTGCTTAGCCTTGAGAAAAAACAACTGGGAGGGGACCTCATCAATGCTGATGGGAGGGTGTCAAGAGGATGGAGCCAGGCTCTGCTTGGTTGTGCCAAGCAGTAGGACAAGAGGCAACAGGCAGAAACTGATGCATAGGAAGTTCCACTTGAATCTGAGGAAGAACATTTTTACTGTGTGGATAACTGTGCACTGAAACAGATTGCCAGAGAGGTTGTGGAGGCACCCTCACACCAGAGATATTCAAGAACTGTCTGGGTGCAATCCTGTGCAATGTGCTCTAGGATGACCCTGCTTCAGCAGGGAGGTTGGACTAGATGATCAACCTTACCCATTCTGTGATTCTGTGAAGGATCTTGCAAAGCTTCTACTGTTTTTCTTTTCAGCATGCAAAATAACCCTGGGAAATAAGCCCCCTTCACATTTTAGAGCCAATTCAGAACTAATTTATTGTATTTATTTTTTAATTGCTCCCTTATGACAGCTAACACAAATATTCCACATAGTCCTTAAGATTTGTCTGGTGCTCTCTCAGCCAAATATGAGACTAGTATTTTTTTCCTGCTCCCCAGGTGATCATTTTCTGACGTGCTCTTGAATGAGAATGTAAGTTCCTTGGGGCAGGAAATTATACATTTGTTTTGAGCCTACCTGTAACTGTGATTAAAATAGCCATTGTTCTTAGTGTCACCTGGTAAGTTGCTCCTCTCTGATTCAGGGGGTTGTCCCTGCAAAGAACTAGATCTACTTTTCTTGGTATTCCATCAAGACTTTTGTCATATCTCAAATTGTTTGAAGATCTCCTGTTCTTGTGTTTGCTCAGTCTATAATTTTCCTTCTTTTTTTTTTCTTCATAGGTAAGTCTTTGAGCTTTCTAATCCTCTCCCGATTGTCTTTAAAGTAATGGTAAGTTATTTAATTTTGAGTACTTTTTAAAACAGCATCACTAAGGTAACTTGGATTGGAAATAAAACTGCTGTTGTCATGTGCCTGCCTGTGATAAAGCTGGGAGGGAAAAAAAGAGATGAGTAAACATGCATAGCTTGTTCTGTGTCCTAATCACTGTTAAACATTGAGATGCCATTGAGCGTAGCTGTGGTAAATACAAATATCTCATTGTAACTAGCATCTGTCAAGTTACGCCCAAGTACCAGGGCATCCTGTCATCCAAATGGTATTGGCTAGTGTTTTTATGGCTACCAGATAAGGCAGCTAGCTATGTGTGTTCTGGAGCCGAAGGAGTGATTACTTTTCTAGGAGGGTTGTCTTAATTAAGACCCTGGCATGGCAGTGCTTTTTGTTGTAATTGTGGTAGAATGTATAGGTTGCAAAACATTCAGAAGCTGTTGTTAGGTGGCAAGGAAGATGGTATGTTCCTATGGGAATAGCATATTAGCACAGTTATTGGGGGGTTTTGTGCATCAGAAACTTAATATGTTTCATATGGCAGCTGCCCTTTACTGTGACAACTGAGTTCCGCTGGAGGTCTGGTAAGTCAGAGTAAAATGACAAGACCAAAATGCAGTTTGGACTGGATGGCAAACAGGTATCATGTTCAGGTCAGCCTACTGACCCCAAACAGGTGATGGAAGGCAGGGCATAGGTATCTCAGCTAGTGTTGGTGTATGTGGTATGAGATGGGTAAGCAGGCTATTTTTAGAATAAACTTTTGATCCATGTCTTGAGCCTCATTCAGACTTAAGTAACAAGTGTGGGTCATTTTCAGAATCTCTTGCTACTCTTTGGGTAAAATTCTTCATTTTACAAGTAAACCGCATAGACTGCTTCTCACTGTCTGCCTTATGTGATAAAAGGTGCAAATGGAATGTGTCTAAAATGTTAGTGATATACTTAGATTGAATAGAAAAATGTAAGTTTGCAGAATTAACAGCTTACTTTTCACATCAGGTACTGTACTGGCAACTTTGTCCCTCGCCAGCAATTTCACCTGTATCAATTGGAGTGTGTAGTTTCTGAATTAGATATACAAATTGCTAACTTCGCAGTTAAGAATTGTTACCTGACATGTTGGCAATGACAAGATGTTTGTAATTGAAGCATGGTCTGACAACATGATTATGACCTCAAAATAATTTTTAAAAAAGCCTTTTTAAAGTAATAATAATAAAAAATAGTAATAATAATAATTTAGTGGTTGAAGGGACTAGCCGGGAATATGGGTTATCCAGGTTCTATACAAAAATATGCTGCAGTTAGTTTTTGGGGTTTTTTTTTCCATAAAGTTTGTAATTCATAAGTTCTGTTTTATATCTAGTGCTGAAGTCAACAGGAAATCTTTCTTTTTTAATCAGTATCTTTCTGCATTGTTACATGGTCCATGATCCTGATGTATAGAAAAAGGAGTTGAAAAAACTGAGCGAAGTTTGTCATCTATCCTAGTGTTTCAAACTGTATTAGAATCAAAAGGCTAGAGACATTGTTTTCAATATGGCATAGGACAAAACTTTGTGGTGTGACAGCAAAGGGAGAGTAAATCAAAGTTCCTAAAATGACATTAAAGACTAGGGACAAAACTCTCAAAAGCACCTCAGCTGCTCAGGAGCTTGTCTTCTTGAAAATCAAAGGACTCGAGGATTTGAGTTCTTTTATAAAATATGACTTGTTTTTTTGAAAGCTACTTTTGAAAACATACCCTATGCATTTAAAAACTTGTTCATTCTGGACCTATTGAACAGGCTTATAAAAACAGTTGTGTTGCTCTGATGTTCAGGGTACTGTGGTTTGTTAGTATTTATGTGTAGCCATTGATCAAGGGAAACACTTTCTGGGACACTGGTGTGGGGTGACTTTGCCATATAGGAAACTGTGTGGGATGTTTCTTAGTACAGCATAGGATATGTGAAAATCTCTGAATTCTATGATCCAGCTCTTGTTTAATAATCCTTTCATAAATCTGCAACATGATTGGGGTGGCTTTCTCCTAATACTGAAGTTGGAGGTCCATGTCTAATTTCATTGTTCTGAAGGTTTAAAAGCCTCTCTTTAATTTCTGGTCTAAGTGTATTCATGGCCAGTTAACATCCATATGTTCTTATGTCAACATGATCTCTTAGTTTAAAGAGCTCTTTTTCCTCCCTGGTGCTTATCCATCTGATGAATTTATAGTTCCTACCTAATTGCATACCTCTCCATCTCTTGCTACCTTCTTTCTCCTGATTTCCTGTGTGTTCACATAGGGAACAGAGGGAAGGGACTCCAAGAGATCATCTGAGCTGATGTAACACTGTCTTGACAAGATACTGGGCAGCCATGACACAGCTGAACAAATCTTCACCTCAAACAGCCTGATGTATCGAGTATACGTGGAAGAACTGGGCTATAAAAACTGCAACCCTCTGCTGCTACAACAGTGTTAAAGTGGCCAGATGGATGTCAACCTAGCAATATAAGGGCTCCCAAATCTGCACAGTGACATCTGTTGGCATATTTAGTGCTGGTGCTCAGATGGACTTTGCTGCAATGTTTCTTGAACACAGCTGCTAGTCTGTGAGTTTTCTTTATTAATGAATCACAAAGAGGCACTGGGAGTGGATATATAGTTAGAAGTGATTGCTCTGCAAATGTACTTTTTTCTCTTTGGCTTCTAAATTACCTGCTTAGTATTTTAGGGTTTGCAAGTTGATGGAAGGGGTGTGCCTAAGGGCCATTTGTGCTTCTGGAAATCTCTCCCATAAAGCAGTTCTTGGTCAACCTTCCAGGGGTGAGTTTTGTTTGGGGGGTTCTGTAGATGCCTGTCCAGAGCCTGTCAGTCACTTTATGACCATATGTCAGCATCTGATGTGAAGATGGATTCTAAGCAATATGCAAAGCGTGGTACCTGGTTGTGCCTTTAAAGAGCTCATGAATCTTCAGCATTGGTGCTCTGGCTCGTTTTGTATCTTTGAATGGAGTTTTCTAAAGAGGTGTTATGCAAGGCCTGAGGTGTAGGGTATGAGTTTCATTGAATTCCATGTCTTAGGCACTGTCACACTTCTGAAAATATCATTAAGTTCTGCATATCCTTCCATTCTGCTTTTTAGACTCTTTTCTGTGGAATTCGTATGAACTGATAGAAAAGCAACTTCGTGAGCAGAAAAATTAATTTCAGCACAGGGCCTCACAAAAAATTACTGCTGTACTTTCTGAAAGCTCATAGAGTGATACAGTCCTGAGCAAAAGAGTCATGGTGTTAGGTAGTAAGCAAAAAAGGTGCTCTGCTAGATAAATTGCCCCTCAGATTTTTCTGTATGAAAGACAGTGGGATGTATGCTGGATAATTTAACTAAGGTTGGAGGTAAGGATGTGATATTAGCCATTTCAGTAACAGAGTATTTCTGGGGTGAATTGCTGGGTATCCCTGGCCCTTCACTACTGGCTCATCCCTGCTGCTGGTAAACGTAGATTAGGCAGTTGGTGCTCAGTGTATCATATAAATTTACTGCGATTAATCTGCAGAGTCTTTTGCCAAATATCTAGTGCCTGCTAAGCTGTTTCCTGCAGAAGCCAGGTGGGCAGTTGGCAAGAACTGCTCATTAACAGCGGGAAATGCCAGTTCAGATTGGATCACATGCAACCCACCAACAATCCCAGTGCCAACAGAGCCGTTACTGCTGTTTGTACAGAGATGTTGCTCCACCACCGCAGGGGCCTGAGGTCTCTGAGCCATTTCATTGCCACTTGAGGAACAGATTTGGGGTTTTTGGCAGCAACATACAGTAGTGAGGTCTTGTTAAGAAAACACAGGCACTGTCAAGGATGGTGGCTGAGGGTTGAGCCTGGGGCTGATGCTTTGGCCAAAAAGTGAGGAATAGGATTTTCTTGACATTTCTACATCTTTCACTTAGTTGAAGTACAGGAAGGTGAACTTGCACGTATTTGGGATGACACCATGACATACATGGAATTAGGATCAGTTATCTCCAACTTGTGCTCCGCAGTTCAAGTTGTGCAATGTCTGTAACAATTCTCAGTTTCATGTTTCTAAGCTCTCACCTGTGCTTGCCTTGGTGGGTGTACTAGACTGTGACATGCAATCAAAGCAAACTGCAGAATCGCAGAAGGCTTGGCCTGCAGCTCCAAACATGGCACTGGCTGCACAAAAAAAAGAGCTGTGTTCAAGATGCATGTCTGTCTCTTCTTGGTGGGTGACCATGGGCATAGGAAGTTTTTGTAAGGCTTTCAGTGACTTATTCATTAGTATTTGGCATCAACCAAGTGATCCTGTAGCTGTGGGTTGGAGAGCTCCTGCACAGGCCACATACCAGAGGAAAACAAGGAGATAGATCAGCATCTGGCACATATAGGCTGCGCTTCATTCTTGTCTCATGCCATTCCTGAAAAATTTCTCCTCTGTTTTTTCCTCTCTCTTTCATAACTCTGATGTCTGTTTGTTAAAATAATCATTTTTTCTCTGCATGAGCTTCTGTCATTAGATGAAAGGTCATGGATATAATATGAATCTGGAACGATAAATATAGTGCAAAATGGATTAAAATGCACACGGCAAAGGGTTACCAATTAAAAAACACTCTGCCGAGCTTGCACCAAACAGACAGCCATCTCTCTCTTTCATAACTCTGATGTCTGTTTGTTAAAATAATCATTTTTTCTCTGCATGAGCTTCTGTCATTAGATGAAAGGTCATGGATATAATATGAATCTGGAACGATAAATATAGTGCAAAATGGATTAAAATGCACACGGCAAAGGGTTACCAATTAAAAAACACTCTGCCGAGCTTGCACCAAACAGACAGCCATGCAGCCTCTGATTTCTCTTTGCTTATAATTAGCTATCATTGAAACTTAATTACTTTCAGGACTGAAAGAACAGGAAACCTAAAATAAATAAAAAAAGGGAAAATGATCTTTAAAAAAGTTGCACCTAAACCAAATCTTTTACTAGAAAAGTTTTTGCATGATACCTGTTCCATGGTTATGAAAGTCCAATTCAGGTTTTTCATGTCCAGGAAATTAGAGATGGAAAAAGGGGTATGTGAGTAAATCTGGCATCTGGGATGTGATATTGGGTTGCTTTGAAAGCTCTGTCTCAGAAATCTATATTCCAGAAGGTATATGGATATTCCAGGTGAGATTCTTGATGTGCCAGTACAATGTGAAGGATAGGAACTGCAGATAGCCAAGAGTTCTACTTCCCATTTGAGAGCATCTCTTCAGATCCCATTCCAGCAGATCATTCCCACACAGTTCAGAGACCCTTCCTTCAGAGACTTCCCTCATCTGTTCTGAGTGCCTCATCAGCTTAGCTGTATTTTAAAATTTATTATCTGTTACCAGGCTTCTTGAATTAATTCCTTACACTTTTTTTAGCTTGTTCATAGGAGAGGGGTGAGTTGGCACAGTGGCACAGTGCAGCAAAGAGATGTCTACAATTAAGGGTTTTTCACAGTTGTGCATTATGCTGGGGTATTTACTTTAGTTAGAGCATGCATGAGTCACAAATGTATTGTTCTGAACTGTTAGATGTTTGTGTGTGCAAGTGACAGTATAGTTAACTATTCTAAAATGTAATCGGATTGATTTAGACTATGCATAAGTGATAATTCTATGGGGGGAAGCCATCAAACAACTAAAGGCTGGGGAGAGGCTGTGATTTCTAGTGCTGGTTGTTATTAATGCCCCCATTTTTAGAGCCCCACACTTGAAAGTTAAGAAAACAGTGTTTCAGCATTTCTTGCTGTGTATTCTATGGATTAGGCTCTTTAAGTGTGTTTTCAAGTTGGGCATCTGGAGAAGCATGTATACTTTCAAGTTTTCAAGACTTGAATCAGTCTCCATAAGGGACTGTGTGCATCTCCTCTGAAACAAGCTGCTAGAATCTTGGAGAGGGAGAAACGAGTGCTGTTTCTCTACAGAGGCAGTAAATTAAACTTCTAATGCGAAGAAGGCAGGCATAAGTCTCTCATTCCTCATATTCACCCAAGATCCATGAATCAAGCAAATAGATATTTTCATCTGTCACATGATTATTAATTATATCAGTAGACTATCCTCCGGTGCAGGTAAAGTCTTTGTATATTTAAGAGAACATGACAGGTTGTGTTAATTTCAGACGAGAACCATGTTCCCTCTCCTTCCGCATGAGGAATAATCTTCAAAATGCCAATGAGTGTTAAATTCTCCACCAGCACAAGATCTTAATAGTGATTTTTGAGACAAAGAAGCCCTTTTGAATCTGATGTATGAGGACTCTGTTTCTACAGCTCTACATTTAGGATTTCCTTTCTCCTCCTTGTGCCATTACTCATAAAACTGGGAAAGATGGGAGTGTGAGGAAAGTATGCTGAGTAGTTGAGCAAGATTTTTAAGTAGAAAGGGAAGAATGATGCTTTAAGAGGTCAGAGGAGCAGTAGGTGATGAAGATGCAATAGGGTTGTTAGATCCCTGGAACAACCCAACTATGAGTGAACTGTTAGCACCACTCAAAACAGAAATCAAGACCTACATTACAGACTTCTGAGAAAGACTTGTTCAATGAGAAGGATACATGTAACCAGTTTAGGGAATCAGGTGTTCCATGTGAGAGATGGACACTGGTAGCCTGTGATAATTTTGTCTGGGGAAAGAAGCAGGGTTTGTAGTCTTAGCTACTTTCTACTATATTTTTCTTGGCATTGCTTTGCAGGAAAAGAATGTACAAGTATCCGGACTACATATACATCTTCTGACCTATGCTGCCAGTGTTATAAACTGCAGATGGACAAAAGTATAGTGACGTACAGGTTCCTTCTCCCTGGTTACAATTCTGGCACTGCTTCAGCAATTAAAGTTTTGGATGGGTCACTTAGACCTCCTTCTAGGCTGCTTCCAGTTTTTCTAGACAGAGAACCAAGTGAGGTATCCTTAATTCTTCCCAGAATAGAAAAAGGCCAGCCTGTCATTTGAGGAGCCAGGCTCCCTTTGAGCCAGAGAAGCATGGGCATTCCTATGCCAAATGAGCAGAGTTCTTGGGTAAGGCAGTTGAGGGAAGCTTTTGGAGGGGCAGGAGGGAAGTACAGCAATTTGATTTCACTTGGAGTCACCATGGCAGCAAATTACTTCTCCTTCCTTCCTCCACCTTGTTTAAAAAGAAAATGGGGAGTAACAATGGCAAGCACGGCCTTCGGCTAGAATGAGCAGTAGAAACTCATTTACAGCTGAAAAATATATAGAAAAGAAGTCAGGAAACCATTGAATGATTTGTAAAAGGAGCATGGTTTTCTTGTTTGCTGCTCCATTCACTGTCCTCTCTGTTAATCTCTGAGAAGAGAGACAGGCCATTTTCTCAGCCAAGAACGATTTACCTGTGTGCTGGCACACAGTTAAGAGCAATTTAGAAAACAAAAAAAATCACATTCCAAATTAACATTTAGCTGGTGACATTAGGGAAATTCTTTTCTTTACTCCTCAATATGAACCAACAGGCTTGGATCAGTGGGTAAAAAAGCTATTCCTCCCCTCTCATCCACCTTTGGTATCCTCATAAGCATAGCAGTGACCAAGGAATCATGTGAGCACATAGTTTCCAGCTGCTGATGTAATCACCTTTCCTCTGGCCTCTGTTCAGTAATGCCATAAAGTGTGTGTGTGGCTGCAGGCTGTACTGGAGGCAAGAGACTTTCCTGATTCTGAAAATCACATTTCAAAATCATTATAAGGTCAGGAGGTAGAAAACTCATCTCCTAAACCTCACAACCCTATGGGAAGATGAAGTTACATGACAGTCTCCCAATCCAATGACCACAGCATCTCTCCAAAGCCCTGCTTGGCACAGGGCTGGGCCTGCTGCCAGCTCCAGCATCCATTTGGTTTATGTATTCATGATCTGACCCAGCATGTGGCACAGCCTCTGCAGAGAAGTTTTGTGTGATGTTCTCAGAAATGGCACATGGCTCGGGAGTCAAAAGGTGGCTGCCTTGAAAGAAGGGTATTGCCTGGTGTCATCAGTGCTTTCTTGGTGATTTACTGAACAAGGAGAAATTTATCTCTCCAACATGTCAACATCTAGTAGGAATGCTTAGAATGAGTCAGAATACCCTACTGATCTCATGACTTGCAACACACTCTGTTGGGGGAGAAAGCATATGCCCTGCCATTGCCCATGCTCTACCTTTTTTCTTGGATAAGAAGGGGACCCCCTTCTGCCTGCCAGCACTAAACTCCCTCAAACCCTCATTGTAGATCAATACCTGACATTTGTCAATGAATCACATGAAGCTCAGTGAAACTGGCAGAAAAGAAGAAAGCCAAGCTGTTTAGAGGGAAGGGAGAGTAAGTATGGTGTCTGCACTGGGCAAGGACTGTCTCAACTACATCTGAGGGGATGCATGTTCAAAAAGTGCTAGGAACTAGGAATGAGAGTCATTCTAAAGTTATTTAGCTGTGCTCACTGGAATACCCAGGTCCAGGAAAGCAAACCAGATTGTTATCTTCCTTTCCTGCAGTCTTAAAGAGCCCTTAGCATGTGGGTGGCAACACCTATTCACTGTCTTGGAAGGGAAATTTCTGATTTGAGTGTTTGGTTTTTGCTTGTACCAGTCTGGCATCAGCATTCAGACAACTTTTCAGTTGGTGGAAATGACAGGATAGTCTCATGGCTCATGCGCTGTCCACCAGGGAAGGATGTTGATTTATGGAGATCCAAAATGACCAGTTGGTGTGTAAAGGTGTGGAGAAGAGTATTGGGAGAGATGGAGGTGAGACAGGATGCTACACAAATAGAAAACTTCAAGGAGGGATATTTCTTTTCAGCACCACTCACAGAATGGGTTAGCATGTTAGCGGCTGGGGGAAGACATTTTTCAAAGAATTCCTCCCTCATTTCGTCTCGTGCGATTCAGACAGGTGGCAGCAGTGGTTCCCACTCAGAAGATCTATCTAGAAGCAGTGTTCTTGGCTGACCCTTATGTGTTCATATTGATGCAGCCCAGCTGCATTTTTGCTGAGGTGAATGCTCTAGGCCAGGACAAAATGCCTTGTGCGTATCCAGCTGGACCACCCCAGTCTCATAAATGCCTGCCCTGCTCCACAGTGCCTCTGTTCACAGGGGTTATTAGAAAGGAGCTGGGTTCTCCACCTGTTCATTTGCTGCAGGATAAAGCTCCCCTATATGTTCATGCACTTATCTTTCAACCTCTACCTTCCTGCAGAACATCACTTTAAAATAAACATGCAAATGGCTCTAGAAGTAATCTTCTTGCTGGTTGTGTACAGTGCATGTTCTCTCTCATCCTGCTCCTTCCTTCTCTGTTAGACAGTACCTATCCCCACTTCCCTGGAGCAGTCCACCCCATCATCTATTCTGCTGCTGTACATGCCATGTCTTTTTTCCTTTTTTTTTGTATTTAATTTAATAAAATGAGTGTGTGGGTTGATTTGCATATTCATGGATCACTTGATTAATAATTGATGAGAGGGCCTGGGGCAGGTGGTTGAGAATAAAAAACATTTAGCAGGGAGTGGAGTGAAAGGAACAGATCCCTGGCTGGCACATGTCCACAGGGGGAAGAGCTGCTGGGGGCTGGCAGGGAGGGAAGGGGAGAGGGAGAGGCAGAGGCAGAGTAGACACAGATCTGAATGTCACCAGTAGAATGTAATTTTGTCGATTTAAATAATTAATCATGTCCTCAGAATCTGCGGCATTTCAGTCCCAGGAGCTTTTTATTTTTTTGTCAGGGGAGTGAGGACAGGGAGGTTTCTCTCCTTGGGATGGAAAGAGAGATGAGGACAGGGCAGAGATTGTGGGGAGTCATTTGATGGGTTGATATCTTTGCTAGTAAGAATCTTGAGAATGTAGAGGAATGTGGTGTTCAGTATCCTAAAGCTAGGAGCCATTCACAGACCCTGCTTCATTGCTATGGTTCTCAGATATGACCAGTGTGATTGAGCTGTGCTGAAGTGTGAGATGAAATATTGGTTAGACTGGGTGATTGTCCCACAAAGAACAGAGTCCCATAACTTCTGTTCGCAGCCTGCATCTGTGCTCAGCAGTCAAAATCAGCTTCCCCAGCAGCTCCTGTGTGTGTGATTTATGGGTGGAGAAGCAGGAAGAAACTCCATAATTTGAGGGAAGGGGAAGTGCTTTAAAGGTATTTTAAGACCAGGTGCTAGTTTCAGATGTTGCAAGACCTTGTTTCTAGAACATTCCTGTCAGGAGGGATCAACCATATCAGAGAAAAGAGGGGACAGAAGAAAACTAGGAGCACAACAGTTTCTTGGGATATCATTCAAGGAAGCAGCAATGTTGTCTGCCTGCCTCACCTCCCCAAATCCCTACCCTGTCTGCTCCTGCAAGGCTCTGCCATCTTAACACACCAAATGTAAATACTGCTAGACTTAGGCTTAATGTTCAGCCAGGGTTTGAAGGCAAGAAAGGTGTGGCTTAGTGGTTTTTTTACAGTTATCTGAATAATGTTTATCTATCCTGAATACAGATGTCCTGTAGTGTTCATCACAGGATTTCTTGTCTCTTTTCTACTTAAATGTGCTGCATTTTGCATGACTTGGAAAAAAAAAAAAAGACTGTTTCAGTTTCTTTGCTGAAAATTGTCATCAGTGGCTTAAATATTACTGGGAGTAATGTGTTTATTAATGCTGACAGAGGTAGGGAGACCTGGCAAATGTGGGAACAGTGGCAGAAACTCCAATGCTGTTTGCAGTTGTGAAACTAATGGTTTTAAGTTCTCATCTTCATGATGACTTAAGTTATGAAAGTCACTGGTAGAGGTGCCTCCAAAGCCTCTGATTGTGTCTGCACAAGTGTAGGATGGCAGTAGTCTAGTGCAAAGTGTTCCTGATGATGTCTCATAGGATGGGGCTACTCTGAATCTATTTAGTAATGAAGCCAAGATTTGGGTCTGGAGAGGTTCTTGCCCAGGAAAGAGACTCTCTCCATTTCTATTGCCAGTGACAGCATGCAGGATTGGTTGGGGAAATTTGGATCTGTAGCAGATTTTTCATTTCCCAGTAGGTACTTTGATAGTATATTTATAAATAGTCTTCACAGATAAAAATGAAAGCAACCTTTAACAAAAGCCCAAGGGAGACACTGACCATTCACTTATGTCAAAATCAAGCTATCTTTTAATAAATAGTAAGGTGATAAAATATGGAACAAACATAACTAATTAGGTAAATCATAAGTAGTTGTGATTAAATTATTTTTAATGATATAACTTTCCATACTGTAACAGTGTTTCCTGCAGGAGAAAATTATCAGCTTGGCACCCTCTGCGCTCTGGTGCTGCTTTCCCCAGTGTTCCCAGCTGAGATCTAGATTAGCTCTGAATTTCCTCCCTCTTCCCACTCCACTGGTTTGCTACAACTCTTTGGTATCTTAAGTTACACAGGAATCTTTCTACTGTTTCTTCTTTACTAAAATCAAATTATCTTCCATCTGAGATGCTGCCTCCCTTCCTCGCAGGTAGTGTCCTCTGAGCCCTGGACCATACCATTATTTTGAAGGCACCATCATTTTGAGGGCACCATCTATCAGCCCTGTCTGTGTATGTAGCACAAGATTTGGGGTCAGAATCCCCACAGGCACAGGAGGTGCACCGGGGAAGTAAAGCATCATTTCATGAGATGGTGTTTGGACATTGCAGAGATCTACCTGACAAGATCCTTGGCATACTGTGGTTTTGGAAACATACCAGGAAAAGCTGCAAAGACATGTCCAGTCTTTTGCTTGCTTTGGCCTGTCTGTTCAGCACAAAACAGAACAGATGAAGCTTCAGTAACTTGGAATAATTCTGATATCCTACAGCTCTGCCTTATCATCTCAGGACTTTGCACACACTTGGGTGTTTATACCTTCTACCCACTTCCTGAAAATCCTTCAAGAACACGTTGGGTTAGTTTGAATCAGTATGTAAAATACAGCAACTTCTCTAGACTTTGCAGCCAAATCTTTTGAGCCAGAAAACAAAAACAAAAACAAATAAAATAAATTGAATGTATGCAATGAGTGTAGCTGGATACTCATGTATCTTTACCTCTCCCGAGGTAAAGTTTCTGGTAGCAAATGCCAAATAAATAAGAGTCATTTGAAACCTATTTCACTTAATACCAAAAATATTGGAGGGAAAGTACTGGATTCAATTTTAACTTTTATTCAGAGGTTTAGGTCAGTCCTTATTTTAACAGGACTTTTGCTCATTCTGCGACTAACTGAGAATCCATGATTCCAGAGAATGGACCGCGAAAGCAGATAGAAAAAGAGATCTGGGATGAGCATAGCCAAACATCTTCATTCTGTCTTTCTGTGTATCTGCACACACCAGTGGTAATTTCAAAGTAAATGCCCATATCCAAACTTGAATGGAAGATATGGCAAGCACTGGTCTTTTGTACAGGGCTGTGAATTCTGTATATGTGTCGTTCTGCAGCAAAGTATTCCATCCTTGCTTTTTTAGGGGATTGAAATTTGCTTCTGAATACCAAGTCAGGCACATCACTTACTTTAGCTGGATCAATTTTCTCTTTTTGCAGAGTGTAGTTCAGTCTTCCTCGGTCTCTCTAGTACTTTTGCCCCTATTATCACCGTGTCTAATCACAACTGTTGAGATGATTATCTGCATATGTCCCTAGTGGAAAGGAAGTGTTATTCTTCCCATTTCACAGAAGGGGAGAGAGATACCATGCAACTATGTGACTAATGCAAGGTCCCAAGGGAATTAATTGAAAGCAGTGTCTGGAGAAAACTGCAGGAAACCATGAGTTTGGTACCACGTGCTGCCTTACTGAGTGGCTGATTTTGTAACATGAATCCCACTCCCTGGGATCTCATCTGAGATTCATCAGTTCGTTTTCTACTTGCAATCTGGTGATAAACACCAGCCTCTGCCAGCCTAGTCTGTGATTTAACATAAGTGCATTTTTGCAAAGTCAATGATTTGGTTGACTGGAGATTGTCCACATCAGGGTAATTTTAGTCAGAGTCAACGTTTTTCCTAACTTTCTTGATTTTTATTGACATCTGAGACTTTGGCCCGTGGCTGCAGGAAGAAAATCCTGTACACACAATTCAGCTCTGTAAATAAGTTTCTGTGAAGTCTGAAGGTGGAGATGGTGCCTTGTAGTTCAGGCCTGTTTCATTGCTAACCTCTTTGCTATGTAGTTAACCTCAACAGCAATTTTAGGCATATTGTACCTATCTTACAACTGTCCTGCTGGTAACATGCACAATTAATACGACACCTGGGAATGTAATACATGCTTCATGTCACAGAATTCAATTCATTTAGCCATTTTCTTCCCTGGATATATCTTGGATAAGGTCAGTGAATTTGCACGGAAATTTCATTTGTCTGTGCACATACTGCTGCATTATCACACGATCCCAATTAACAATGTCAGACACATTTTTCTCCTTTTCTTCTAATAGGGGAAGAAAACGCACAATAAGCTGATCTTTCACAATGCTTTTCAGCACACAGGCTTTGGCACAACCTAGGGAATACCCTTCTATTGCTAAAAATAATAGCTCTAAAGTCTTTGCCCAACTGTTAACTAAAATTTGTATAGCATGGTGGATAAATCTTCTGCTTAGTACGTCTGAAGCATTATGTTCCAATCCTGTTAAAGTTGTAGTTATTCAATATTTCAATTAACTCTTTTCTGCTGATATGATTATATATAAATTAAATCTTGCTAATATTTCCAAAGCCATGATAGAGGAATATATTTGATCAGATATTTCTTTTCATGTGTATGAAAGGCTTGCTAGGGAAGAGAGCCACAGAACTGCAAAAAGATCTGCTATCTCTAAACAGAAATGACTTTAAGAAGAGGGCTGGCTGTGGGAGATGCTTGCAAGCATCTCACTCTGTTGTGTGATTCCATTTTTTTTCCACCGTGCAAGCAGTGTTGGGCCTCAGCAGAGGCAAAATTGTAAGAAAAGACAGAATCTCAAGGAAGTTGTGATACAGCAGGTTACATTTCTCCTTTTTAGCTGGTGCTGACATGATATTCCTGTGTAGCAAAAGGATTTTATAGGTGTTGGGAGCATTTTCTTATACGGACCCATTTCAAACCATAATTTTCAGTTCCTGTGGTGCTTTCAGTAAATGCAGGTTACATTAAGTCACTAGGCTTTCCAAGGGCTAAACGAGGCAATTGAATTTTCATGGTGCAAAGCTGAATTCTGCCTCTGCTTTCTGTTGGAGGATGACCTTCCTGTTCAGCTCTTTTCCTGTGCTGTTTAAGGGCATTC
>NW_008651108.1:127393-181503 GCF_000695815.1 Acanthisitta chloris
AAGTGGGTCCCACTTCCATATTTTGAAACCGTATTTTCTGTAAAACAAGGGGAACTAAGCTTTGTTTTCTGTGTGCAACATATTACAGAACTGCAGTGAACTCAGCCCCTGTTTTCTCCATGTGCATAAGTAAGCCTGCGTAGCCTTCTAGGACTGGGTCCTAATTCTGCCTCGTTTTACAGCTACACACAAGCAGCTCACTTGTGTGTAGCTGGGTTGCTTTAATCTCTCGCTCCTTTCCTTTCCTTACCTTGATTGTTGCCTGCATGCAGTGATTTGGATCCACCCCACAAGTCCTGTATGAAATTGCCAGCTTCCTCTTAATTTTTTTCCTTGCTGTCTTCCCCCTAGTGCCACAGTCCCTGTCACTAAGTCATGGGGAGGCTGGGAGCAGAGGAAAATGTGCTCTAATGGATAGGCTGGAACTCCTGGGGTGCAGGAGGTACAGTGCTGACTAATGGGAGGCCACCTTGGTGGCACCAAATGCTAGTCCCTGCCTTGCCTGCTGGGGTAAGCACAGGCAGAGAGCTAAGGACTTGCATGGTTGGGGTGGGGAAGGGGACAGGCAGTGCCCCTTAACAGGCAGAGCCATTTGCTGCATGACCTACCGCTTGCTTTTAGCCATTTGGATACAGAACTGGAGTCTGCAGTGTCGCTGTTGAGTGAAGCAAAACGTTGTGGCTCTTTTAATCAAATCCTGTCTTTTCTTTCTGTTTATCCTAGTTCTCTATTCTGCCTTGTAAAAATTTATTTCTTCCTCTCTCCTTTCCCTTCCCTTTGCTCTCTCTATTTTCCTCCTGCTCTTCCCCTTCTTTTTCCTCCCTTCTCATTTACTCTCTTCATGAAGGGAAGGTAGATTTTCCCTTTTTGGACCAGATCCCTTTGGTCCATCTATCCCTCCCTGCATCACACAGCCCCACAGCAGTGTGTGCTACAGCCCATCCTGCGTGATTCATATGTGTGCATGTGCCTAATTATACAACACCATGCAGGAATAGAGAAACCATTTCTTTGCTTCTCTTTCCAGGTCCTGATGCCCTGAATTTCCCTTCACATTTGTTCAGCATAGCTTTCAATGTTGTTATTTCTCCTAAAATTACGCAGTCACAGTATCTGAGCTGACAGCTTCCTGCGGCTGTGGATCCCACAGGTTCTCATCACAACAGGAGGGAGAGTTGTTGGGTTTTTTTTCCAAATCAGCTGTCTCCTAATTTAATCATCTCTTGGCCCCCTTAGGTTTCATGCCTGCACTTCTGTTGGTGGCCATAGCTTGCCTGATATGTCATGCATTTCAGTGAATCAAATACATTTATGCCCTTCCAGAAGAGCTGCCTTCATGAAGCTCTCACCTTCCTAGGGTTCTCTCCACATTTAGCACCCTGTGAATTCAGTGTTATAGATGTGTGTCCTAGCATAGGCCCTGGCCTTGCTGTCTGTATTTGTGAGCTCTGCCCTTAATTTTCAGTGTGTTCTTGTATGCAGCAGTGAATCTTTAAATGCTTTGTTTTCCTGTCTATAAAATGGGGAATTGTTTTGTTCTTTTTCCACTTCCTGGCAGGTTTGCCCATCTAAGCTACTCCTGTTTCAGGCAGTCTGTACCTGACCTTGGTAGGTGAGGTGCAACAAGAAGCTCTCACTAGAAGCCTCCTGGATGCTAATAGAAAAGGAAAAATAATTATATGTGTTCCCCACACATCAGGACTCGTAAAACTTCCACCTTGAGGTTCTGTAAAAAGAAATGCCAATATCAAGTTGACATCCAGGATACAGATCATCTGAAGACACTTTGTGTCTTTGTAAGTGAATTGCCTGCTTCAGTGCCAAGGAGAGCCACCTACACTGAAGAGCATCAATGACTAGCCATGTTTCTTTTTGAAGGTTCGCTGAACCTGGCATTTTTGTCTGTTTTTTCCTGACTTGATGACAGAGCTCTTTATTAAACCATAATTTGTGTTGACTAGTTTGTAGCATTAGGCCCATAATGGGTCATTTCGTTTGGGATTTTTTTAAGTGTTCTCTTCCTTTAATTCTAGGCAAAGTGATAATTTGGGTGATGTGAGCTTTAGAAAAAGATTTTTAGGAGGTAGTGTCTTGCTAATGCTACCCATTTGCAGGTGATACTATTTTGACTTAACCCCAATCAAGCATATATGGATATGGCCCTGAACTCATGCTAAATCTGACCTAAATCGCTGAAATTGGAGGCTTTGTAATAGGTAACCATTTTTAGGTATTACATAAATGAACCAAATAGTAACAAACCAAGCTATCTTTCAGAAACTGAAATTCCCTGCCTTCTCCCACACTGCCTTTATTGGTGAATTGTACCTTGTATTTGTCTACATCTTGGACCCTGAATTGTCCCTGGATGGTTCTCAGCACCCCAGGCTCCAGACCATTGTTTTCTACATTACAGTTGTATTTTACATTCACCATTGCTGCTTACTTCTCACCCAGCCATTCACTCTCTGAGCAAATTTCATGCTGGAGGTGAAGTTGCAAAGTCCCACTTGTGCAATGGTATGCTGAGCACTGGATGGATCTGTGAGGGTGTGACCCTTCACTGTGTAGCCCTAGCAATTGCCAATCAAGCATTTGTACTGAATCTATAAGGCCAACCATTTAGGTGTTTAGCAATAAGGAGTTCAGTTTCTGTGGGGCTCATGTTTAATATTATCTTGC
Source organism: Acanthisitta chloris (assembly GCF_000695815.1). Taxonomy (NCBI): domain Eukaryota; kingdom Metazoa; phylum Chordata; class Aves; order Passeriformes; family Acanthisittidae; genus Acanthisitta; species Acanthisitta chloris. Next base: position 130,076 of record NW_008651108.1, read on the forward strand.
ATAAGAGCCAAGTGGCACAGTTGATTCATGCATGATGGATATGTTCCTCCTGCTCTAAGATCATGACCTCCATGTGGGTTACCAAGTCATATTTTGAGGTGACCATAGCATTTTCTGGAAATTTAAATTCTTTTAGTACATAAAAATAAATGTTGCCCTGTCTGGGGCTGAGGGAAACCTGAATATAACAGCTGAAATAGGTAATATTGCTGAATATATAACACCATGCAATGCATAGTTCATGAAAATTTCATTGAGAAGGTATGAATTTTGCTTTCTTCAATATGAAGTGTGTAAACAAAAAAAAAGGAGGCATTGGACCCAAGAGTCAAATTTAGCCTTGTATGGGGCGATTATAATAAATTAAGCTTTATAGCATTTTTATTCTATTGTCTAAAATGAAGCAGAGTATTGAGGTGTAAAGTCATAGATGCTAACAAAACTGAGGGTTGAAAAATGGACACATTTAGACCACAGGATTGTGGTGATGACCATGTCATGTGTCTGGGATAAGAATTTTGAATTACATGCATAAGAGGAACCCTGGACTGGGAGATCATAGGATGCTGTAGGGTGGGGGGAAAGCATTGGGGAGCTTTGTTGTAAATGTAGGTCTTTTATGAGAAATTGTAAATATTTTGTTGCTTTGAAATTTCAATGATAAATATTTTCTAACTCTTACATAGGAACTTGCCAGAATGGTTCTTTGTTAAAGAACAAAAATTTAATTTTGCAATTTTGAAACTCTGGAGAAAATACAGTGTTTATTCCTACCTTTGTTTAAATGTGTGGTAACAGAAAATAACCATGCAGATGTGATGCTGTGCAGGGACAATGAGCTGACCTTCAGTGTCAAAGATTGCTGTTATCTAATTTTACTGCTTTGGGTCAAAACATTTGAAGATGGACCATGTGGGGAGAGTGATGGCAAGACATGTCTGCTTGGATCTTGGTTTTAAGGGAAAATTTCTATTCAGTGCCTTGGGAATGGGTCAAACTTTGTCTACAGTCCTTACCTGTTGGGCATATGGGATAATTCAGTGCCTTGGGAATGGATCAAACCTTGTCTGCAGTCCTTACCTGTTGGGCATATGGGATATTTGGGCAGTCCCAGAACAAAGTGTCAAGAACTGGTGAACCAGACTATCCCATTGGTTATGTTAGCATCTGGTGTCAGTTTTGCATTTGTTTTATTGCAGCCTTTCATTTACGGGGAGTGGTGGGAAAGTTGCACGACTCACAAAGCTATCTGAATTTAAAGAAAAAGAGCAAAAATGAAAGCCAACTGCAGTCATTAAAAATGAATTTCTAGGAAGGCTGGGGAAAGGAAGATTAAAAAATATTATGATTTCTGTCACGACCGTGTTTAAGCTGGGCCATTAAAGATGCTATTGTCTGGCCCAGCTGTTTTAGAACAATTAACTGTTTGACAACAGGCAGAAGGATAAGTTGGCTACTGCCCGCTTTCCCCGAGATGTTATGCAAAGGCACACACACGTCTGCATGTGCCTCAGCACTCCCTGCCAACTCACCCCAAGTGAAAAAAACCCTAGCCCTCTTCATTGAGAGAGGCAAAGGAGCATGAAATCTCACCCCAATGAAACACATGCTGTAAGAAGACTGGTCTGTTTGTCTTTTTTATTTTTCCTGGGTTTTTTTTTTCTTCCCCTCCTCTGCAGTAGTTTTGTGCCACACAAGTCTGGCAAGATCAGAAAAGTGAGTTTGGCACGTGGCTGTATGTGTTTTAACACCTACCTCCGCAACCACGCATCAGTTTCTTATAGTTGCCTTCTGCTCTACTCTTTCTCAGTATGAATTAAGGCTAGTGCTTTGAGCAGAGGAAATCTGAGGGAACATACTCCTGGAGCAAAAAAAAAAAAAAAAGTGACCCATTTTGGGAAAATTCATTCTTCTGTCTCCAGTGTTGGTTTTGGCCATGGTCTCTACATATAATTCCAGTCTTTACTTCTCCAGCTTCAGTTCCTAAGGATGAACAGGAAGCTTCCTGGAAACAAAATGTAGTTGCAGATGTTTTTGAATATAATTCAGTTTTGTATAGAGGCTGAGTATGCAGAGCCCCTGGGACTGGTTGCTTGGTCCTTACTGACTCCAGGAAAGTTTGTCACTTTTCATATCCAGAAAATAGTGTTGGTTTTTTTTGGGTTTTGTCTTCCCCCTTCACTTCCAGATCAATGGTCTATCTTGGGACCTGGAAGTCAAGCTTACTTCTTCATAAATCATATGCACACAAAAGGGAAGACACAGGAAAACAGTCATAGTTGAAAAAACTGTGTTTTTTAGCTTTGCTAAAATGTAGTGAGCAGTCACGTTAATCTGCTGAGTGGATGGGATGGACACAGAGAAGAACTAACTCTGAGAAAAAATATTATACAGCTTTTGCACTTTACAGAGAAGACTATTGCGGCTGAACTTCTCTAGATAATTTCAGTCAACTAAGTTGGAGAATAACCGTAATCTACTTCTTAACGTAAACAAGAAGTTCATGCTTTGGTTTTTGTTTTCTACCCAAGATTACTTCAATAACAGGCCCAGGCCTGCAAGTGTTCAATCTCATGTATTGTGTGCTGATTTCAGAGTCCAGGCTCATTCTGGGAAGAAACACTGCAATTTTCCCTCAAGGTTTTCTTTGCTATCCTCATTCTGGACTGTCAGACAGACAATCTCTTTTTCTCTCTCACAGTCTGTGTTTCCTGAGAGAGTGATGCGCCCACTCCCAATTTTCCTCAACTCCACCCCCAGCACTAGGCAAAGCAAACAGTGCTGCACAGTTTATTTGAACCTGTGTTTTTGTTCCTGGGCAGGGTTTGCAGGGTATCTAGGATGCTTTGCTTCATCTTCTCTACGATACTGGGTTGTTTCTGAATCTTTTTGCCTGTGCATTATGTACGTGACAGTTTCAAAATCTTGCACAGCATTAGGCCTAGTATGTTTAACTAATCTGAGTATCAGTGTGGGTCTTGCCAAGGGGTCAGTAGCCACACTGGCTGTTTGGTCACTGGTACTACTCTGTTTTATGTTGTGGTCGCCTGGCAGCTGAGAGGGGAATTTCTCCTTTGACACAGCTTTATGCCATTGTCACTTGTGTTAAATCAATCTCTCTGCTAACAGCTGACAGTATGAAGCTCCTGACACATGGCTCTGCTCCTAATTCCACTTACTAGAAAGCAGTAGTGATGCACACTAGCCAGCCAGCTCATTACTGACTGTAACCACTGCAGCAGATGATTGTTGTTCCTTCCCTTTCATTTTGGATTTTTCCACTGCGGCTTGCTGCCCCCTTTCCTATCAACTCAGATGACCTGTTTGCAACAAAGTCCTGTCCTGCTAATGTCTAATGAGCAGTTATAGTATCTATGAAGATGCAGCATCCATCCGGGCTAGACATTGACAGGCAGTAAATAAACAGTGCACTTTGTGCTTCTGTCAGAGTACTTATAGCACTGTAGTCTTTGCTCTGCTTTCTGTAGCTGCTGGCACAGATATTGTGCTAGTCCTGTCTTTTACTTCATGTGTAGGGAGGGAGGAGAGAGTCACCTTGTCTGTGTGATGTTTAAGCATTGAATTTGCAACCCCTGTGTCTTGTGGGGCAACTTCAGCCTGATGTGTCCTTGCAATGCAAAGCTGTTTGTGGGGTGGATTTTTCTGCATGTGGAACTTGTTTAAGGTTGTTTAAGGGTCTCTTTCTTCTTGCCTTTGAAAGGTTTGCATTTGTTTATCTCCTTCAGTTCATTTAAAAATGTGGTCCCCTGTCCTATGAGTAGAAACAGGTTAAAATTTCACCTCTTCTCACACAGAATGACTGAGCAGCATTAGCTCAGGAATATGGTGCTAAAAATCTTCGTTGCAAAACAGGAAATATATTCAAGATGGGGAGACATTTATAAGTTTTTCGGTTCTTTATAGGCATCTCTCCACTAGTTAAAAGTTTCCCCCTTACAAGCACTTTACCTTTGCTGAGGTTTTATAAGCAAGGGATGTGGACAGTGCAGGGAGATTTTACAAGGTAATAAGACCACAAAATCTACTGCAGATGATAATGAAGGGCTGATTCCGAGATGCACCATCAGGCAAGAGCTGAGGAGCATGACGTCCTCCCACAGCAAATTTGGGAAGTCATCGTATGCCCCTGTTATTACTGGTTACATGCGCATTGAGCAGAGTGCTACCTCAGTTGGGAAGCCTCAATCAAACCTCAGAACAATTGGCCCTGAGACTTGTGGGCACTCCTTTTACAACCTCCCAGCCACCTGCTGCATCTGATTTAAGACTCTGCAAAGTTAAAAGAGGTATTGGGATGAGATGACTAATTTTTGTAATAGAGATGGATGAGTTTTCAAATATGCATGTTTACTCCTTGCCCTACTTGTGAACATCTGTGGGCACAGCTATTCATCCACCTGTACAAACATTTATGGTGTGTGGCCTCCCTTGACCTGTGCAGAGGCATGCTTCATTTCCTTTACTCTCAGCTGTTCAGGGAAGCACCTCCAAGTAATCCAGGACACATTGTTCAAGCAGCTGGAACAGCTGCCAAGTCTGTAGCACCCTCACCTGGTGCATGTGGCTCTCTGTTAATGTCCTTGCCTTCATGTAATAGACCACTCTGTGGGGATAGAGCTGCCCAAAATGGTTGGACTCAATCTTTGAGGTCTTTTCCTACCTTAACAATTCTATGACAATTGCCCAGCCCTGAGTGTCATGTCATAGTTATGAACCTGAAGCCACACTGCCACTTATTGAGGCAGGGAGCATCCTACCTCCTGACCTGCAACTGACTCTTGCCTTGGGTCTATACACAGAGGTGTTCAGTGGTTCTTTGGATAGGCTGAAGTCTTGGTGTAAAAATGTCATGACTCAAAGCAAATGTGTTTCTGGGCATCCTCTCAAAGATGTCACATAAAACAGGCTTCTCAAAAGCTGGCAAAGCCAGATCCTTGCATCTGGTAGGCCTCAGCAAAGATTTGTGTGATCTCTGGCCATATAGGTCTGTAGAGCTGCTGAGTCACCTAAACCTTCTGAACCCTTTTGTATGTATGTATGCCTATAATTATCTAATATAGTTCTATGTATAGCAAATCCTGTAAGTGTTTTCATTTTCTCTTGCCCTGTGGCAGCTATTGCTTTTCCAAATTGCAACTTTCAATATTTCCCTCCCATGGCCTGCTTTTATTTTGACCCACTGCATTCCCTGCATTTTCCAACACCTTCCTGAGCTAAGTTTGTTGTACCAGACCCTTCAGTGATTTGCACAGGATGGCTAGGGAACAGACTTGAGATCCTGTGTCTCAACTCACATGCTCAGATTTCTTTGCTGAGGGAACCCAAGCTTTCAGAAGGGAAAGGCTGCCCTTGTAAGCCCCTGTCCTGTATGGATTCCCCAGGTTGTGCCTTGCTCTCTGCCACTTCTGCGCTGAACAGGAGGATGTACATCACTTGCAATATATATTTGGAGAGGCTTGACTGTTTCAAGCTGCTTGTGGTTCTGAAAACAGCTTTATTTAAATACTGCATGCAAGCTGGTGTTTCAAAATAAGAGAATAATTAAGGCTAGGAGGAAGGAAGGGAGGGAGGATATCAAATATTCATGTACTTCAAAGAAAATACAATCATCTTAGGTGTCCTGTGGCTACAGACTATTCAGGGAGCGAAACGTGCTATGGCAGTTCAGTGAACTTTTCTGTGTACGGGTTCCTCTCTGAGAGTTTGGTCCAGCAACTGTGTGGCATTTGGGAACAGGCAAATGATTGCATAGAAAAATAGGGAAAAAGAGGAGGAAGGTGGAAAAATGTCAGCAGGATTGTTGTTTTGCCTCCCTAAACACAGAGTTCGGGGAGAGCTTACGTTCTTTGTGAGTCATGCTTGGGTTGGGGAGGGGAAAAAGGAAGAAATTATTTGGAGAAGATGAACCATATTTATTTCTGGGTTTTTTTGCACTAGCAGTTTTGTTTTGGAAAACTTCCTTAGGAAAAAAAAAAGGAAATTTGCAAAGAAAAAGTCTTTTTTTTCCCCCTCCTATAGGTCAGATCAAATCTTTCAGCCAATCTGAAAAAATAGTTATCTAAAATAAAACAAACAAGCAAGCAAAAATTAAATGATAGGTCTTGAGTCTTCCTGGACAGAAATATTTTCAATTTATCATTTTGACTAGTGGACAGAAAAATTGTGCCTAGTGCTGAAGAAAAGGTGTGTCAAAGGCAGACGAGAAGAGAGAAAAATGTGGTTGAGACTGATAGAAGGGATGAAGCTGGGAATACTCAGGCAAGGAGAGAAGGAGGGGGCTCATCACCCTTGCAGTGCTGTTGAGATTCATGAATGAGATCTAGACCTTTGGGAAAAAGAGGCTGGTGAGCATGCCAGTGCTGCCAGCCCTGGGAACAGCGTGCAGAGGGACAACATGATGGGGCTTGGCTGACTGCTTTGCTTTGAATGGCACATTGCTTTGCCTGTGGTCTCAGCCGCCAGCAGCATTGCTGAGGGCATCTATGCCTGTGAGTGCTGGAGCAGGAGAGAGAGGAATAATTGGTTGGCTGCAACGATCTCCATGCCCACTGATCTGTGGGGAGCAGAGCCATCCAAGAGGCACAGCCAGATGGTGAGCTCTAATGTGCCCATATTTATAGATGTCTTCATTAGGTGGCATCCGCACGAGAGCTGAAGGATCTGTGCCTTTCAGGGCCTGACTGGCATAAGCATGGCATGATGATGAAGGTGGTCTTTGAATTGAGGGAGTGAAGCACAGACAAGGGGATGCAGTACTGTTTACCATGCAGTTTGAGGAGAGATGCAAGGTGAAAGCAGAAACCACAGTGAGAAAAAAGGGAAAAGAACAAGGATGGGGGCAAAGCTAAGCTGAAACAAGCTGCAAACTTCTCCCTATGTCCAATACTACCTTTGGTCCATAGTAGGTCTCCATATTCTGCTTGAAGGGCAGGACCCCTGTGCTATCTGAGCTCATGCTCATGCTCACCATCCTCACCTCACTGTCATTCCTTGGACTCAAAGCCTAGGGCTGCACCTGGTCACTTCTCAGCATGCCCTGTTCCAAGCCCATGCATGAATACGCATTTGTGCACGTGAAAGCCTTGTTGCTACTGACTCCAGGGTATCTGACTTATGCAGGAAACCTGACTACTGGAGGCACTGGAGGGATATTCTGTTTGGGTGTACAGTGCTGAGAATAAGAATGTTTGTGATCAGAATCCATCTGTGCTTGTATTCCCACATCTACCATCACTCCTGTGGCAGCTCCTTCCATGCTCTTTCACCACTGCTTGTGTGTCATATTCAGTCTGCAAAATCCTGTAGTTCTGCTCTCTGGAAGAAGTGTGTGCAAAATGGCAATTTTAGCTTGAAAATTGTTGTTCTGATTATTGTCAAGGCCATCTTTCTCTAGTGTAGTATTTCCATGGGGTTAAGTGCTGTCATTATTATTTAGGAGAAGTAGGAAGCATTCTCTCCTTTTATCAACTGTTCCTAAGTCAGAGTCAGATACTTTGCCAACACAGATGAATTTCTAGAACATCATCATGTATGTTAGAGCAAAGCACTTGGAGGATTTTGAACCTCATATTCTATAGATAGATAGATGTTGTCCAAAAGGGGCCATTATATAGAAAAAGGTGTCTTCAAAGGACCATAAAGGGCTAGCTCAAGTGAATGGAGTATTTTGGTTAATAATGGTCAGATCACAAAAACCCAGAATGTGGAGCAGTCAGGGAAGAGATGGAAGGGCTGCTAGCCAGGAGACCTGGTCTGATGGCATTTTGGCAGTGCAGGCTGGGTAGATAAAACAGGCATCTTGGGAGCCAGTGAGCCCTGCAGAGTTCATTTGCATCTGGCAGCCTCAGTAAAGAATTGCCTTTCAGCTGATTAGATCTCTTGGACCACTTTTCATTTCCAAAAGACATATTACATGCCTATGGAGCATTTTGCACCTAATATAAGTCTGGGTTTGTGTTACCAGCCCTTGAAAGTAATTTCTGATAAAAGAATGGGTAGATGTATGACAGGGCAACAGCAGAGACAGTTTTTGGATTGGATAATAGAACAGCTTGGGTTGGATGGACCCTAAAAATCATGCAGTTCCAACCCCACTGCCTTGGACAGGGATGCCCCTCCCACTAGATCAGTTTGCTCAATGCCTCATCCAACCCTGACTGCAGGTAGGTTTTGCCCTGACCTTGCTAAGGTCCAACAGCATGTTATGCTTTTTGTGTGCTTGTTTTATTTACAGTTCTCTGTATGCCTTGGGCAGCTGCCAAAATGGAAGTGTACTGCAATTCTGTGAGCATGATGGCTCATCTGGAAGGTGGTGCACAACTTTCTGTGCTGAAAGTATCCAACAGCCTGATGTTAGTCCTGGTCTGATGTATGACTGTACGGCAGTCCTGGGAGAGGCCCCTTTATGGTATAGACACACCTAAGCAAGCTGGCTTGCAGCTGATATAAATAACTAACCTATACTCAGATACTGAAGATCATGTTCCAGAGAGGATTCTTTATTGCAACAGCTGAATGGCCCTGGGGCTAATGCAGTGGACCAGACTCAGAGTCATGGGTGGTGGTCAGGGAAGGAGGAGAAAACTGTGCTCTTCCCATTTGTGGGGGATAGTTCTGGGTATCTAATGCTGTTGATCTAGTACTGCCAATTTTATTTGTTAATAGTAAAGAGCCTTTTCATCTCTCCATAGCCTCAGGAGAGCAGAGCCCCCTTCTGTCAATAACAAATCTCCTTCTGCTAGCCAGGGCAGGCAAAACCTTTTCCGTCTTCTTTAGCCACTGCTGCAGAGATCAGATCCTGGAAGTACACCTGAAAATTCTGAGGTTTCTCTGTGGTTAAGTAAGCCCCAGTGGTGAAGTCCCCCTGTAGTAACCTGAAGCAAGTGCAGAGACAAAATCCCCCTTTGTGTCAGGGGTCACCAGGTGCCAAGATGGATTTAAATAGGTCAGTGATGGTCTTTGCGAACATTTAATAGTAATTGCATGATAAGACAGTATGTTTCCAGTGAAGTCCAATTGAATGTAAGGCCTCAAAAAGGCAGAGTTCTTCCCTCTCCAGCCTCCTGTAGGGTGTTGCACACTGGCCAGAGGAGCATTGCAGTACTGTTTTCCACTTATATTTGAAGCATCAGCACCGTCTACTGCTGCAGACTAGAAATTGTAAAGTGGGACCAATCTGTGGTCACTCGTTAAGAGAAACTCATTGATTTAATTGTGCAATTCCATAAATGCCAATAGTTTCTCTCTTCCAGGACCTGTAGATATGCTCCACGTTAGGTGCTGCAGTCCTGCTAATGAAGTGGTATTAAACTTGTACCTACGTGTAGGTGCATTGACCTAGATTTATCAAGCTGTTACACTTAATGCTTAAATTGCACTTGATTGGCCCAGTGGTCTGATATGGTCTGGCAAATACAATATTCTCTACAAGGCTCCTAAAAGGAATTCCCTAGCTGATCACACATTTCTTTGCACTATTATAGATCTTCCCCTATCCATTTCTTCTCACTCATTTCTACTTATTATCTAGGGAAGCTATCTGCAGCAGCCTGTTCACAGGAACATGTGAAATTACCTTGTTCCTTTCTGTCTACTGTTAAAAGAACAAATATTTGATTTTTTTTCCTCTAGCTGGAAACATCTTTTTGCATGCAAAAGCATTAGTGGTTTTTTTCTTTTTTTCCTCAATTTTCTGCCAGAGAGAGGAGCAGCTGGGAGTTTTCCATTATACAGGTTCTCATTAGCAAATACCATTTTGTTGAAATCAAAACATTTTGCAGAAACTTAGTAGCTTCAGCAAACTTATGATCCTCCATCATACAGGGGCTGCCAGAAACCAGCTCATGGGGTGAGCTGTTCAGAAGTACATTTTTTGGAGCACTGTGGTCTCTGAGGATGCTGCTCCACAATAGTTTTAACTGATGTAAGTCAGGGCTAATCAATTCCCATTCCTGCCCAGGAATGGATTTGAGAAGGGATCAGGTAAGACTGTATTCTATGTCCAGAGATGTAGCAAAGGCAATGCTCCTGCAGGGGTAAACCTATACTGGAACTGCAACATGAAAAGGCCTTGCTGTGTGTTCATGTCCCACATCCTTCTCGCACAGCAGCAAATTTCCCAAATTCCTCAGCAAGCAGTTTCTGCAAAATTTCCTAAAGTAGAGATTCCCACAAAGCAGAAATCCTCGGGTTTACCTGGTTTGGTTAAGACTCTGCGTGTGTTTGGTTTTTTTTCTCTAAAGCATTAAATAGTTGCGTACCCTTGAGGGCAAACTCTAAGTGATAAACCCTGCTTCATTGTTAGTGTGACCATGGATACCATCTAGCATCTATTTTATTCAGAAGCCCCTCACAATCCTGGGTTAACATTTACAAATCCTTAACATAGATGTGAGATTTTGCTTATGGAGCTCAAGAATGTTATGTTATCCCTAAGGACACGGCACAGACAGGATTTACTCTCCTAGAAAAATAACCTGCGTAATGATGCATTCTCCCTCACCAGTTTGGGGACAGGAATTATGCACAACTCTCAGTAGCAAAAAAATTTATCTCTAGCACCTGGGCTAAGGCGGCAGCAGCAGAAAAAAAGGAATAGGCTTTGCCATGCAGACTGGGCAGAAGAGAGAGTTATGTTGTATTAAGCCAATGCAGAAATGCAGAAAGCTGAGTGTTGTGTAAATAGCCTATACAATATCCTTTGTCTCGATAAGACAAGCATGTCTGGAAGTGTTTTCTGTATGTAACTCAGATGAGACTTCAAAACAAAATAGTATTTTGTGTTCCAGCTGGGACAAATATTCTTTGTAAAGACTGGGCAGAAGAGAGAGTTATGTTGTATTAAGCCAATGCAGAAATGCAGAAAGCTGAGTGTTGTGTAAATAGCCTATACAATATCCTTTGTCTCGATAAGACAAGCATGTCTGGAAGTGTTTTCTGTATGTAACTCAGATGAGACTTCAAAACAAAATAGTATTTTGTGTTCCAGCTGGGACAAATATTCTTTGTAAAGGTCATAGCATCATAGAATCAACCTGGTTGGAAGAGACCCCAAAGATTGAGTCCAACCCTACTGCTGTTACTAGACCATGGCACTAAGTGCCACATCCAGTCTCATTTTGACAACCTCTAGGGATGGTGAATCCACCACCTCCCTGGGCAGCACATTCCAATGCCTGACTACTCTCTTCTGTAAAAAATCTCTTCCTAATATCCAACCTAAACCTCCCCTGGCAGAGCTTGAGTCTGTGCCCTCTTGTCCTACTGGTGGTTGCCTGGGAGACCAACCCACACCTGACTCCAGCCTCCTGTCAGGGAGTTGTAGAGGGTGTTAAGGTCTCCCCTGAGCCTCCTCTTCTCCAGGCTGAACAAACTCAGCTCCCTCAGCCTCTCCTTGTAGCACTTGTGCTCGAGTCCCTTCACCAGCCTCGCTGCTCTTCTCTGGACCTGCTCCAGCACCTCAATATCCTTCCTGAACTGAGGGGCCCAGAACTGAACACAGTACTCAAGGTGTGGCCTCACCTGACTCAGTTAATATGACATACATATTTGTGATTTTCATCTCCAGGCTGGCTTACTAACCTCCTGCAGCCTGGCCCCAGCTTCTGGCACCTCTGAAGGGGCAGTGCTCTCACTGGGAACAGCCTTTGTACTTCAGAGATGCATGAAGCTCAAGTTCAGGGCACCCACCCATGGATCAGGGTAGAGCAGGCTCATGGCTACTATCAGCATCACATGGGGTATTTGCCATGTGGGAAGTAGTGAGAGATTGGAACTTGCAGACCTGAAACTGGTCTCATCAGATTTTTAAAGAAAAACTCTGTAGCTGAATGGGGACAGAAACCTGCCATATTCCAGTGGTAATATACTCTGTCTCTCCCTGTTTTTTCTTTTTTCCTTCTTATCAGCTATAGGCAGGATATATGCCAATTCTCTTACACACAGAGACACTCAGTTATTTTACAAACCAGCTGAATGTGACTGAGGAAAAAATCCCCAAACTATGGTTCTATTTTAAAATCTGTGAGATTCTGTTTTAAAACAAGGGAAGAAGCAGAAAGTTGAGGAAGAGAGAATCAAATATTTATGTACTTCAAAAGCAAAGCAATATAATTTCAGTGACACTGTTGCTAAACGACTGTTCATCTCCCATCTTGATTGACAGATAAAACAGGTTTGTGTCATTCTGAAGTGGCTTCTCATCCGTGTAACATCTCCCTTGCAGTCAGGGCTCTGGCAGCTCCCTTCAGAGGCCTCCGTGGGGAAGGAGCGAGGAAGATTACAGGGACACAAAAATATCAGCCATTAATTTAATTGTTTCCTTTGCTTGTTCTCCTGTTTTTGCTGGTGGTATTTGTTATATATTCTGCTGCTGTAACAACTATGTATGAATTCTGTTAGCTCAGTTCAAAGAAACCCAAATTCTATCTGGTTGCAAACAGGGAGATGGTAGGAAGCCTTAAGAAGGTGGGAACATGGGGTTATAATGTAAACATTAGTTTGTGATAGTCCTTTTCAAGTTGTCTGCCACCCTGTAATCCTGGAAACACTCACAGCAGTCGATTTACCTGGGTGCGAGGTAGCAGCCCCAGAGAGACTCTCGCTAATGCCTTTGAGTCTGCATCCTGATCACAGTGTGATGTCGTGCTGAAAAGAGACAGAGATGGGGACAAAAAAGGTGCTTGTCTCCGTGGGGTATCGTTTGCAAGAGTCCACTATCAGTCTGGGAAGTTTGAATAAACATTTACTTTTACTACCTGCTCATTCTCTGCATAAACTGTCAGCTTGGGAATGCATTGATTTACAGGCGACTCGCTTTAGGATTTCCACGGAGGCATTATTGGCCTCTCTGCCTATAGAAATGGATTGGGTTGGAGTGATCCCAGCAGTGGCTGTGCATGTGCAGAGCTGGGAGTGTCAAAAAGCAAAAAAGGAGGAGAATAAGTTAAGCCGGGGGGAGTAACTAGTCATATTTGATAAATGCTTGAAAATACAACTAAGTGGGAAGACCAGGACCTTACTCTGGGTATCTGGGGAGAGGGTAGCCTTTAACAGTGCCAAACTTAATAAAATGTTTAATTTTTTTTCTGGACATGTTAGGCATTATCTATTGGCTGACAGAACCTAACCTGATATCCAAAAACGACTCAGTTCCAATACTTTACTGGCTTTCTTGTCAAATTTGATTGGGGAACACAGGGAGGGACCGTAGCACCATGTTGTATATTATGCATCTAAGTCATACCTGGTGCAAATAGCTTCAGCTTTTCCTCTTCAGTTGCCTGAAATACATTCAGCATTTCCTTTCATTTTAGCTTTGCCACTGCAAGCTGCTCTTCCCTTCACACAGCGGCATTGCTCATCCTTCCTTCTGTTTCCTCTCCCCACTTTGTGGATGGCTATGCCTGCAGCAGCCCTAGGGTTAATTAGCATGGTGTTAGTATGGGTAACGAGCAATACAGAGAGCAGAGCAGCGTGGCTCTAGAGTAAATGTGGCATCTCTGCTAGATTAAATCCAGGACTGGTAAGCCTCGTTACATGCACCTGCATTTATTACCAACTCTTGTCAGTGTACCTGCAGTCTTCTTCCTCTAAAGGGAGAGAAGCTCTGCTGCCTCATTCACAGGCTCCACTCTTGAGACTGCATTTCCACAAGTAAGGAGATTATGGTGGCCCTGGCCTCATTGTTGTGGCTGCAGCATAGCTCAGAGTGCTCCACCAATTCTGCTGCAGTAATGTCAGACAAAAGGTGGACAGTGACTAGGTCAGCAACTCGGGCAGCCCTTGGGGAGATTTACATGGTGATTCCTTGGGATCCTTGTAGCAATGTCCTTTGTCACTGCTGGGGAATACCCCAAATTAACACTCTTATGATTATCTTCTAGTACTGCATCTCTCGTTTGAATGTCTCAGCTAGTTCTCTGGCCCTCACACTATTCTATTCGCTTTTTCCTTATTATTCTCCTTTTTTTTTCATTGTGATGGAGTTTGCAGAACAGCTATTAACATTAGAGCTTTTAAGTGACAGCTCTGTTTTCTTTAGCTGCAGACTCCATCTCTGCATTGTTCTGCTAAACTGTTGGATGAATGTGCCAGGGCACTCTGTCACAGAAAGCTTTCCTACTTATTATATCTCTTTTGGAAGGACTGTAGTGGAAGCTCTGTAATGCTGTGAATAAGGGTAAATATATACACACTGAATGGAACTGAACCTCTGGGTCCTTTGTGGGGCTTAGAGTTTGTGAGCATCTCTACACGTTCAGAATTGAGCATTAAGCATCTTTAGAGGTGTGTTTTCTTTCTTATCTCTCCAAGTCTGCTCAGCTCTTTAAGATGGTCTGGAGATACCTTAAAGAAAAGAAAATGAAGTCTCTTAAATCAGCAATGGCATCTCTGGAGAGCAGAGTGATTAATACATAGTAATATAAAATCTTGGAATAATCATGGGGTTCTCTATAGCTTTTCTTTCTACATAAATCACCTAAAAATATTGTATCTTGAAACAATGCTGATGGTAAACTGCCTCCTCTGGGATAGATGGATGGATGGCAGCAGTTAACCAACACAAAGCAAGCTGCATAGTACTGTGAGAAGGGAAGATGTTTGGGGCAGTATTTGTACAATGCTGACCAAACCATTCAGAGGGCATCGTGCAGTAGTTCCTGTTCCCAGCAAAAAGAGGCACAGGTTCTACCCTTTCATAAGGTTAGCACCACAGAGCGTGTTCTGGTTTTAAATCTCATGTTAAGGCTCTGTCAGCATACTCTGAATATGTAGAGAGAGGGAGAGCAGTCTTACAGTAGTAGAAATTCAACCCTACTAGTTCTCCATTTACTTCTAGCTCTAAACTAGAGGTGATTAGAAAATACCAATAGAAATTTTTCCAGTTGTGAGACATTGTATGAGCAAAATCAATGACCTTTTAAGTCAAGTGACGTTGACAAAGTTCAGATTGAAACAGAATTGAAAATTGTGATATTTTCATAATGGAGGGAGTGTCTTGGTTGCTTGTTTTCGTCTGTGAAGATGGAACACTTAAACTAGCCCAAATAAGGTGGTTTATTTTCCTTTTCTTTTAGCATGGTGCCTTAGGGAGATTTTAAATTTTTAAGTACAGCTTAATACACCACCACCCCCCCCAAAACAAAGCCTTGGACACATCTAGATCCCTCTGTGCCCTGGTTCATGTATAAGTGTTTTAGCTAAGCTGTTATCAGCTGAATCTCCTTATTAGCCTTCTGCTCTGCTGTCTGCTCACTTTTCAAGTGCTGGCACAAGCTTCTCTTTTAGCACATATTCGCTGAAATCTTGCCATGGATTCCTGTTCTTCCTTTCTTGGCAGGGGTCATTTGCCCCATGACCCCATAGCATGGTACTTACCTCCATGGTGCTTACTGGTCAGCTTCACCCTCTTATATAGTGTTTTTCTACCTCAGCATTGCTGTACACTTGACAAACAGCAATTAAATTAGTCCTCTTGTGATCACTGACATAGATGTTACAATCTGAGTCTTAAAGCAGTGGATATGGGAATGTATTTGGAGGAGAAAAGGAAGGGAAAACAAAAGACCGAGAGGAATGCAATCTGTCCAAGGTTGTGCAGGGACAGTCAGCAATTGCTTTAATTCTGTATTTTCCTTCATCTGAGCAGGCTTTTTTCCTCTCTGTTTTGGTACCTGCTGAGGACCTGAGTTTTGGGGGTCAGTCTTCCCACTTTTAAGATTCAGAGCAATTGAGGCCACATTTTATCTTTGAAGAGTCTATAGCTCCATCCAGGGTACTTGCTCTTGGAGCTCAGCATGTGATCATGTGGTGCTGGTCAAGGCACTGGGTGTGTGAGGCTTCTCTTGCACATCAGGCACAGAGGGAGAGGTCTGCTTTAGAAGGAGGTTAGCAACAGAGAGGCTGGTGCTCACTTCCCAAGAAAGGCAGTGTCTTGATTGTAAGGGCTCACTGGTGGACCATATGGGGTGATTTCAAATTTAGCCCCATTGTTTGAAGTGTCTCATTTCTTCAGTAGCAGGTCAACACTGTAGTGTGACTACTGCTCTTTTTTCCCTTTACCAGCTGGTTTATGTTTTCCCCTGGTAAAACTGGTCAGAGCAGAGGGGAAAAGGCTGTATTTTAATGATTTTCCATACGTGGGTGGCAGGGAGCAATTCAGGGAATGGAGTAGACATGGTGCTCATGGTTAATGTGGCTTGAGGGAGGAAGAGGAGGTATGTGATACAGTGGATATCCAATACCTGCTCCAAGCCTTGCCAGAAGCTATTGCTTTGCACTTGAGCAGACTAAGTGGGTCTTGCACTCCTCATAAAGTGGAAGGAGAGGAGAATGAACTGTGCTTGTCCTCTTCTGAGCACTTTTCAGCACTGATTTGGCAACCTTGTTAATCAATAACCTACTACCCTCCTGCTCTAATCCAGTTTCCAGGGAAAAAAGAATATCTTTTTCCCCACCCAACCATGATTTCAAATGACTATTCCCTGTTTCTCTGTTGCAAGAAGCTCAGAAACAAATGCAGAAACCCCCTACTGTCACTCAGTGATTCTCAGCTGCAAAGGTCGATCTCCTCTGTTTTGAAGGATGGTGTCAGCTCTGGAGTGGGCAGAAGTTCAGTGTCTGGCCTCTCTGTTGACACGTTTAAAGATTTCACTCACGTGTTCTCTCCTTCTGAAATACTTTTAACAGACCCTTTTGAAAAAGCTGGAGCCATGAAGCAGTGTCCCTGCAGGTCTCTGTTTCAGCTTGTTACCAAACCAACATGCATTATTAGCAGACAGTCCCCTGTAACCGTACAGTGTTAAGAATTGCACTTTTTTCCTATGCACTCAGAAGCTCTTTAATCTTTTCTAGCAAATAAGGAGACGTGATGATGGAAATACGTTTGTTAAAATAATAACCCTGAGACTGAAAAAAAATAAAAATACATAATTTACCTGATCCAAACTCCCAGGGGCACCACCCTCTGAATTTGCTGATGGCTGCAATCGATGCAAAAGATACATTGTCTGGAGTTGACCAAAGATGGTTTTGGTCTTGTCACTGTTGATGAACTTCTGTGGTTTTTCATTTGTTTCATTTTCCAAAGACTTATTAAAAAAAAAGGGGGGGGTGGGGTGGGCAGAGGGAGCTTTTTCCGCCCCCTCCTTTCCCCATGATTAAAACCTTTTATTCAGATTTCCTTTTCAGCAAAATAGAGGCCTCCCTCCTTCCAAAATACTTCACTTGGAAATGAAGGATGGAAATTATCTCGTACAGAGTGGTGATGCAGTAGATTATGTAAGTTGGAGTATGATTGCATACTTCTAGGTGTTTGATTTTTCAATTTAAATACCAATATGTTCTGTGGAACACATCTGATGAGTCAGTCTCCAAATTTCATTGAAAAATAATTGCAACTAAATAAATCTTTTGAGGGAAAAAGAATAAATTAACTGCATTTATTTTTTTTTTTAATCTACGGTCCTTTAAAAATGTAATTATTTCAATACAAGAAGCAGAAAGAGGACAACTTTGCAGCCATTAATATAAATTTTGAATAGGAACTTTAATGATTTATTTTTTTGGCCTTGGAAATTTCAATTTTTGAAATGTATTTGCTACTTGCAATTATTCAAATCAAATGAATCAAAACTGATCCATTTCTGGAAAGAATTCTTGGGCTGTAAGTTTACTTCTAAGATGTTCTTTCTGAGTTTCATGGATTTATGGTAGAGAGAAATCTAGCTAGATCTTGATATACCCCACATACAACCTCATGCTGTTCCTGTTGTTTGTTGTGGAGTTTTGGCTTTGAGGATTTTGATTGTTGGGGATTTTTGTTTGTTTTCTCCGCCTCCCCCTGCCCCACTGTTTTTCAAGGCCTGGGATTTTTCATTTTTTGGAGGAACATTTTTCTTCCAACCAGCTTTTAATGTGGTGACATAATTGCTTTACACATTTTTGCATTAAGACATTCTGAATTAAAATTAGGTGCTAAGGTATGTCTTTCTGTGTCTCTATGACTGTTCCTGCCTGGAAATGAATTTTCCTAGACACCAAACAGGAAGCACTGATCCATGATTTGCCAGCACATTTTTGTCAGATCTGTGACTGTCAAGACCATCCATTATTCTGTGTGTCCTCAAGTCACTGGTCAGCATGCACTCAGAAGGGGATTACTTGTGTGGTGGAAAGCAAACTGGCTTACACCCTGAAAGTGGACCTACTTGCTAGAGGTTTCCCTGTTTCATTTAGCTGCTTAATTAAAATACATAAATAGATTAAAAATGCATAAGTCAGGCTCATGCTGACAATGCATAGCTTAACATTTGGATTATTACCCCAAACACAGAGAGACACAATCTTAGAGAGCTGCTGCTCCTGCTCTTTGCTGGGATCTGCTCATAAGCAAATTCTCTTGTGTACAACTTTGCAGTTCATTTCCTGCAAGCCCTTTGTGGCAGTAAAATTTGATTGCTTGAAACTCCGTGGGAAATGACAGCACAAGGGTGCCACTGAAATGAATCAATTCATACAGTCAGTCAGAGGAGTATTTGTGGAGAGTTTTCTGTGTCTTACTTGCTCACCTCTCATGAAGGTATTTACTGCACCTATGTCCCAAGGGTGCGATGAGACTTAATTTAATAAAAGCTCGTGAAGTACTTTGGAGAGGAAAAGAGGTATGTGTTGTATGTTGTTATTTCATTTTAATGTGCCTTTGAGCTTCACTCTTCTATCTGGGTTCTCGGAGAGAAGGGCTAGAAAGCCTGACCCTTTGTTTCCAGATCTGAAGGAGGAATTTATTTTCAGTATAACAAACATTTCCAGAATATTACCTAAGCATGGCCCACAGCCTCCTTTAACAAGCTCAGTTTTATTAAAAGAGAAAATGAGAAGACAAAGCCATCAAAGCCTTATGCAAACACTGAAGGAAGAGCTCCAAAACCTGAGGCTTCTTCAACCATCATTACAAGCTTGGCTATGTTGCACAGTAGACCAACAGCACACAAAGATGTCATCATGCAAGGAAGGGCTTGCTCAGTCTTGGAAACCAGATGGTGCTGTGATAGCAAGGCACTGTCCCTGACCTGATATACTACCTCTCAGCAGGGCTTGCTTGAGCACAGCCCTGTCCTAACTCCATAATCCTTCTTGCACATCACTAGTCCAGGTGGTACTGGGACTGGCATTTGCACAAGATGCTGTGAAAATGTTCTTGGTGCTCTGCAAGGAGGAGAATTGTTCAGCCCAGTATCATGATTTGGCAGCTGTCCCCTTCCAGGTGTGTATAATTCTGCCTTCTGTAATAGCCCACCACCATTACCTGGACACAACTTTTGCCAAGTTCTTGTGGCATTATGTATTTCTTGGTGCAAACTATACATGAAAACAGTCCTGCTTCACAAAAAGAGAGGCTTTGAGGCAAAAATCTCCTATTTATGGACACAAGGAAGCTGGAAAAGAGCCAGAGACTCCACTGACCCCTAGAATAAGGTTCAGCTCCAGATTAAAATGTCTAAATTTAGAGGTCTTCCTGTAGAAATCTAGATGTGAGTTGGTGTCTAAACACCCATTATAGCTGATACAGATTCAGTGGAGTCAATTGAGGCTAGGAACTTAATTCACCTCATCCTGGAGCAGGCATCTCCTGATCAGCTGAATTAACCTTTTGACTTCACTGTCTGTAAGGACTGAGTCTCCATTAACTGTGGTGGGAAGTTAGACCACAAACCACCTACCCATGGGAGATTCAATCTCAGACTGAATTCTACCTCAGCCAGCATCCCCCTCATAGGGCAGCTCTGTCTACAACTTTGCTAATTGCTCTGCAGAGGGAATTGAAGGTGACAGGAGATAATTCCAAACTAGAGCTTCAAGCCAGGGCATCAGACTGGGAACCAAGGAGTCTTGGAGGACCATCTCTTGTATGACTCAGAGAGGACATACTGTCCTCTACAAAATAGGATTATGTGTGTGTGTCTCATGCTGTAGCAAAGCAGCATAAATCCCAGATTTTTATTTGACACCCACAAAGAGAAAAATTAGAGGGAGGAAGGGAAGGAAAAAATGTAAAAAGGAAGCAAATAGACATATGCAGACATTAGAGGATTCATGTTTCAGTCAGAAAACAATTTGTCCCTTCTTTCTCGCCCACCTTTCTCTCTACCCCCTTCTGGCACTCACTGGAGAAATAACAGCTTGTTTAATGATATTGAGACCCCTGTCTTCTGCTTTGTAAACCTGTTTTCTATACTAATGTATGGGGGCTGTAAGGCACAGAAAGGAGAAAATTGAAGTGTCATTATTATATCCCCTTGAGCAAGCATTTGGTAGGACTACTCACCCAGCTGTCTGGATTCCTTCTGGGTGAGAATGCCAGGACAAGAGTTCTAGTGGCCAGCTCCCTTAGGAGAAAAATAAAAAAGAGGAAAAGAATGGAATGCAGAGAAGAAGGAGAGGACAAGGCAGAATTTGATATTTTCCATGTATTTATTATCTCCTGAGCTTGTCCTAATTTTTGCAATATAGAATATGCACTTAGAAGGTTGCAGAATTGCAGAATTTTCTGTGAAATACTTATACAGGAAGACATGTTGCTTTTTAAGCAGGTTTCTAAATGCCATGGTAAAGTAATTTGCTTTCAGGATGCATTTATATTGCCAGGGTCTAGTAGTAATGCTGTAGCTTGGTCAACAATGATCCCACCTAGCTTTCTGGTATCAGTCCTTCTGTTGTGAAAGAGCTGCATGATCCCCTTTATCTCAGAAGGGGTTCCAAAACACACTTTCTGCCTCCTGAACACCTTTCTCCATCTAGTTCTTATAGCCTCTTTCTTTTTGCAACAATTTCTTAAGCACACTCATGATCTGGTGGGGCTGTGTACTGTGACTTCAAGAGCTGTAAGCTGTAGCCAAGGAGATCTGGAATGGAAGAGAGGGAAAAGAATTCCCAACAGCTCTCATAAGTGGCACAGGCAATAAGCTTAGACATGAAAGCAGGAAAAGGAGTTGGTGAAAGAGTTGGGGTGGTAAGCAAGGAGTGGGTAGAAGAGAATGATTTTTCTCTTTAGGTATTGCTTCAGTCTCCCTTGAAAACTCAAGCAAGCACTGGTATGTCAAATATGTCTGCTACGCATCTTCTTTCTAAATGAAAGCTGCAACACTTCCATCAAAAAATATTAGAGAAAAATAATAGAAATCTGAACACAGTAAGCAAACGAGTACCGAGCTCAATGTCTGCTTGTAACTTTCTCAGACAGTTCCCTCTGGGCTGACATTTTTCTTGCTTGAAGTAAAAAAAGCATGTATATAAAATACACATGCACAGTGCTGCTGTAATAGGAAGTTTTGTCAAAATTTCAGTGATAGAGTTATATGTAGTTTTGGTGGTGCTAGTTTTTCATTTCTTGAACCAGGCAAATAGTTTTCAGTTGTTTCTGTTGTACTGAGATGACATGAAATTCTCATTTAATTGTCAGTGTGCTTCTGAACATATGCTCTCGCTGCGACTTGCTTAGAGGGATTTGGGGTCTGTTTCTGGCTAACCAAAAATACAGACACTTTTAAAGAATACAGTTGGTGCCAGCATATGCAGAACAGGGTTCCCCCTGCTCACGCGTCTGTTTGCACGCACACTCACACAAACACACATCCTCTCAGTTAGGGTTCTTTGAAAGCCAAGACAGGTTGCTGCTGCCTAGAAATGTTTTACCAGGAAAATCAAGGGCTTTAAAGCAGATATTTGGAGCACCTCTACTACCTGAGGAGGAATCAATCACTCTGGACAGTGATCTTTGAGGAATTTTGATACTTTTGTGGGCATAAATGCATCCCAAGAGGAGGGCCTGTCTTTGAGAATGAATGTTTTTATTAGTGATAATCTTATGACTTAAATAGAGGGCTAGAGGGAGTGAGCATACCAGCTTCTCCGGGTCTGAGAGACTTTGGCTTTGCAGTAATATAGCAGTTTTCTTGCTGTGTCTCTCTCTCTCATAATTATGATGCTTAAGGCTTTCATGCTACATGGCCCATGCATTCGTATGGCTACCAAAATGACTGAATTTCTGATTTTGCTTCCTTGCCATTTTAATATATTGTTTTATTCTTTAATTCCATCTAAGACTCTTTAAGCTCTTTGAGCCATTGAAATAATCTTTCTTTCTGGCACTCCTATTTCTCTGTTCCCATCCCGTTCTTCTTCCATGTTCTACACTCCATCTGCCCTACTAGGAGTTGCAGTCCCATAGCCTTGTTCATTTTCCCTGAATTGCAGCAAAGGATTTGATTGATTGCACTAAGGCAGGTTTTGAAATGGATATTTCAACAACCCTGATGCTGGTTGTCACAACACTAAAGTACAAATGCGTGTACATTGTACCTGTCTCCCAAGTGTAACTGGGAAAACAAAATATATATTGAATAATGAAATCAACTAGAAATGCATTTAAAGTAATATCAAAACCAGAGTAAACATCCTCAGTGTGTCATTTTCCTTATAGGAAAGCTTTTGCAATTTAACTACATGAACATGTACATAAATAAAAGTATGAGAAGAGACAGTGTTATTTTCTTTTGGTTAATGCACACTATCTGGTCTGCTGTTAGGAATCTGAATTCATTCACACCTCCGTGGCCTCTGCGATTTCGTGCAGTACCATGAAGTTATACACTTACGTTTTAAGATTCCTTTATCTATTGCCTGTATCTTAGATTTTACAAAGTAAAAGTACTGTGTAAATCCCTGGTATTTTCCCTGGTTAATGCTCTTGGTGGGAAGGTTTACAATGTGCATTTTGCAGGGTGTGCACCATAAAGCTTGCCACAGTGCTTCCACTTTTCACTCCCTTGAAGCAGAATTCAGGACAGTCACACTTAAGCTTTATAGCTGGCCATGCAGTGGTATCCTTCCTGCATGCCCCTCGGTGACAGCTCTGATGGTCTTGTCTTAATTCCAAGACCGGTCTCTTCCATGAGCAGGCTGAGCTTCCTGACAGTTTGAACAGTAGTAAGAACTGCTTCCCCAAGGTTGCTTTTCTTGTGCTGGGATCTTTTGAAGCTCTTTAGGAAAAAAATTAATGGCAGAATCTAGACCCCTAAAACAGACTTTAAAGAAACAGCACAGCAGTTCTAAACCAGGCACAGAGAAGACTACTGGCAATGCCTGCCTCCCAGGACCCAATGCCAAAAGGAGTGTGGGTGCTGATGGTGCCACCAGGGAGGCAGTCTGGGCTGGGAGAGGAACCTTAGCTGCATTAACTAGATGCCTGAACCTTCTTGCAGCTCCATGTTTTGCAGATGCTGTACCAGGACACCAAGGCAGGGCACACACTGCCAGGGCTGAGTGCTGCTAAATGTTCAATTGTCCCTGACTGTTGTGAGTGCAGGCTGCTTATCCCCGTTCTTTTCCCTGCTGCTATTTAGCTTTCTATCCTTTTTCAGTTTTGTTTATGTTCAGGCACACCTGTAGTTTCTATGTAAGCAGTAAGGGAACAGCTGGGACTGCTCCATTAGAGTTGCGAACACTGCAGGGAAATAATGGATTTCAAACCACAACAGGTTTTTTTTCCCCCATTACAATAATAATAACAAAAAAAAAATCAACACAGGGAATTTTCTAAATCTGATACATCTTTCCATCTTCTGCCTTGTCCTCTTCAGTGCCGAGTTGAAGTAACAATGTTAGTTAAACATCTAAAGCTCACGATGTCCCTGATCTTGCTTGGGGACTCGGCCCTTTTTTCAGAAGGCAGGGCTGCCATTTTAACAGTAGCACATTGTGTTGCCTGGTTCTGACAGAAACATGCAGAGCTCTGGATTTTTTTGCTTCCCTTTGAGGCACCAGTCCAGGCAAACAATTATCTACCTAGTTTTAGGGAGCCAAATCATCCCTTTTCCTTCCATAGGGCTACCTATCATTCTTAAACAGTGCAGGTACGTGTCTAAGGGTATTGCCAAATGCAGCAGTCCAAAGCTGGAATGAGAAGGGATCTGCCAGCATACTAGGTGCATGTGTACATAATTTGCTGCTTTAGCAATTAGCATAGCTACTGTAAATACAACTGCATACTTAAAATCACAAATTTGCAAGTGTCCTCAATGTGCTCTGCTATCCGCTGTTATTCAGAGGGAGAGGGTTGCTTTGAGATGTCCTCTGCATCACCAGATTGTCAAAATACAGCTTCCTTGTGGATTTTGAAATATATATAATTTGTCTTTCTGACCCTTATTTATTTCTTTAGAAAAAGGAAAGAGGCTTCATCATTCATTTCTCTTTGTAATTTGGTGCTGTTTGTTTATTGACTTATATATAAAGTACCTCCGGCATGTGTGGCACTTTACAGGCAAATAATATTGACAAGTCCTTCTCTCCTGCAGGCCGAGTGCTCTGTTGTACCTATTTCATACTGGCTTGCAGTGCTGCAACACTGCAATGCACTGACCTAGCTGGGGCATTGCCTCAGGAAGGCACGATGGATTTTGGAACCTCTTAGTACAGGTATATGAGGAGGCAAAGAAAGAGGGAAGATCAATCTGCCACTGTACGTTCAGGGGTCAGCACTGAAAGGAAAGACAGAGCCTTTCAACTTGTCAGATTTAGGAATGCTTCCCTCAGCTCTACCATTCAAATTACACTGGTTTGAAGAGAAGCTGATGGCATGGTTGTGGCCTCCGGTTCCTCTACCTCTACTCCTGTTGAAGACCTGGAAACTGGTTATAGTGTGGTGGGGGGGCAGCTGAGAGCAGATCTCCATTGCATGGTTAGTGTATCTAGTTTACCTGCCCCTCCTGGCCTTTCTCACAGGGCTAGCTAGCACTTAACCTTACTGTTGTTCTTGTCATCCACACCGTTAAAAGTGAGTTCTCTTCAGCCCAAAAATTTGAATGTAAAGGTTTTGATGCCTTGATGTTTCCTTTTGGACAATGTCTTTAGTTTTCAACTGGTAACAGGCCAAGCCACTATCAGTGCATAATGAGCAAAAGACATGGAAATGAGAGCAAGAAAACTGCTTCTTTGATGGGCTTGGAAGCCACTGACAATCTCCAGAGTGTAATGTCTTAGATCCACACCTCATCACTTCCCAAAAAAACACAGAAAGGAGGAAAAGAGATGAGGAGCCAAGACACTGTCTTTGCTAGCTTGTCTTCGCCTTCCTCCCCCCCTTCCCAATCTGCCTTCAATCTTTAATGGAGAAACCTACAGCTCCAGAACTAATACTTTCCCACATTGCATTAATCCTAATTGACTTGGATATAAGTTCCCCCTCCTACTATCTTCAGCATGGCATTACCATCTGCCCCCTGGGAAGCCACAGCCGCCTCTGCTCGCTGACTCTTACTGGCAGCTTTTGCACAGGAGAGTGCAGCTTGCCAGTGGGTTGCATGGAGTGGAGTTGCAAGGACACAGCTAGTGACCTTGCTGGAGAGCTCAGGACACAAACTAGGAGAAGTTATGTTAGAGGTTAGGTTAACTATGTGCTCTCGGAGGATCCGGGATTGCAAATCAGTTGAGTCAGCATCCCCCTCAATCTGGGAGTGGTGATGCTCACAAGGCACTACTGGGGTTTTTTTGCAAGGATGGATGTTAATCAAGGTGTAAAAAGGGAGTGGCAACATGCAGTACAGAAATTAGTTTTTATGTTGAGACTGAACCAGCCAGAGTCACAGCACAAAAACAGCAAGAATTGTTGCAGTAGATTTCCATTGTGTCTTCATAATGACTTCAGTGAGTCTAGGTCTCCTGCCTTCCTCGTACCTGTCTAGCTGTTATTCTTCAGTCATCTTCTGACTTCTAATTCCCACTATCCCTCTGTTTGTTTATTTCTGTGGATGTCTGCTCTCTACTCACTTCTGTCTCCTTTCATATAATTACATATTTACTGTTAATCTCTTCTTTTTGGAAATGGGGAAGCTGAGGCAAAAATCAATGAAATTGACTCAGGATTGCTCAGAATCATTGAGCAAGATGGAACTCCTGCAACCTATGTCCTTAGCCCCATGATTGGCAACAAACTTGATCAGTGTTGGTTTCCCACACTGTTCCAGTGGTTAATCTTGGCAAGACAGTGATCTTATCTCGGTTGCTTCTCCACAGCATCCAGTCTTTTGAAGTCATAATGGTACCTCATACATACACCAGATCCTGTGAGGAGCAGAGAAAGATATTGGAGGGAGCTTTCATGGAGAGAACAGGAAACTAGGTGAAAGGAAATGGATACATGGAAAAAAGCAAAGATAAGAGTGTCATGAAAAAAAGGAATGAGGAAGGGTGGAGGTTGGAAGAAAGGTGCCCAGCCTGGGGCAGCTGCAGCTTGTGGTGGGGAAAGGGGCACTGCAGTCACATACTTTGGCTTCATTTGTACAGCAAGGGGGAGAGGACGTGGTGCCTGTCTGTATGTGCATGTTGCGGGGGGGTTGTAACTGCAGGGGGATTATGTGCAGCCTAAGTTTCTTAAGATACTGCAGAAGCCAGAGCCTGTGCGCTCTTTTCTGTATCTGCAATCTTTTTTTTTGCCACTGTGCTTGGATTTGATCAGACAGAACACAGGGGAGAAGAGTGGGGATTACTGCAAGAGCCTTTCGTGCCTCTGTCTCTTCTTCCGCTCCAATTGTTTTTCATTCTCAGTAACGTGTCTTTCCCACCAGTGACTCTCAGTTCTTTCTCATTTAGCAGCATCTTGCTTGGGTTGCCCTAGTCCAAGTACTTTTCTTTTTGGAGCACCCCTCCAAATACCCTGGAGGACAAGCATCTGATTTTCATTCCCCATCTACCCACCCAGGCCGGTATGCTGGTTGTTAACTCTGCTCCCCTGTGAACTCATCTGGCCCATGCCAGGAATGAACGCTGGGGACATCTCTTGTCTTTTCCTATTCCCCAGACCATTGTGGTTATGGAAAGAATGCAGAGAGTTTTGTTCTTTTTTGTAATAAGTTGATTTACTTCTAAAGACTCTTGACTTTCTCCTTTTCAGATACCCCTCACATCATTTTTTTATGTCCAACTTCTTTCTCAGGATTCCCACACTTCCTGCAGCAATGGCTGGCCTCAGCTGGCAGCTCATAGATGGGGGGGGGTGTGAAAATATGTTCTGTGCAAGGCCCTGGCTTCCAGATGAGTTCCAAGAATTTAATTTTCACCACAAAATACGTCTATGCAGCTTAGATACGGGTTAACTACCCTTATCTATTGGAAGTGGCTAGAGGCTCAATTTGTTTCATGCTCTTCATTGAGCAACACTAATAGCAGTGTAATTTATGTAGGAGGAAGCAGATGATGAGTAAGTCAGAGGACCTTGCTAAGATCCTTAACACATTTGGTTTGTTTTCTAAGGGCTAAGCTATCATGGGAATTTTAAGGTTACCCCACAACTGTGGAAATGTCAAGTCTTAATCCTGTCATCTGATGCAAGGAATCCTGATGCACTATAAGGAACTGTGAGCATTTTCTGAACAGCACCATGCAAAATCCTTTGCCTCTCCTGCCCTTCTGCTTTCTCCTCGTCTACCAACTTCATCTACATTGTATGTTTTATTATTTACATCCCAAAATCTATCCCTGTGTTTTCAGGAGTAGCATGAGAATTCATTATTATCTGAGAATATATAACAAAAAGGGATGTTTCTTGCCTAATTGGCCTGCCTTGTGTAGTGTTGTTGTTTGGATATTTTTTGTTTGCTGCCATCTGGATTGCACTACAGGAGATATCTTTGCCTGGAGGTCCCCTCACCATGCTTTGAAGAGGCCATGGAATGCAACAGAGGTGCTGTGGTTTGCAGACTAAGATTGAGTCCGAAAGAGCCCAAGGTTTACCCTACCTGTAGCGCAAAAATAGAAGTTCGCCAGATGATGAACTTGACTTGAAAAAAACTTGAGGAAGCAGACAAATTACTGTCAGCAAGCCTCTTTTATCAGGAGAGTATGTGACGAAGTGTTTGCTTGTAGAAGACCCATAGGGCAAAGGGCATTGCCCAGGATGCCTTGTCAGCAGAGGAGCTGGGAACAGGGAGATGTGCTCCTACTCACCTTAACAAGTAATGCTTTCCTTCCAAACCTGGGTATGAAAAAGAGAGATATTGTTAAAAATGCTTTCTTCCCCAGACTAGGGAACAGGCCCAGCTTATTATTGTATATTTTAACTACTATACTGCTCTGGCAAAATAAATGAAGAAAGAAATCTGATAGTCCCTAAGTAATCATTAGCTGGTTGTCATGTGCCTCTTAAGACTTTAAATGTCATTTTCCTCTCTCCAGCTTCTCTATCACACCAGTGCTGCAGTTTCCGAACTCTCTTATTGCTCCAGTAAATATTGATCACAGTATATGAAAGCCTAAGTTGCCTCATCACTCCTTTTAACCTCACAAAGCTGCTCATGCCTGCCGACTACTGGGTGGGAGGGGAGATGGGAGAAGCGAGGCAGAGAAATCACACCTTGCTTCTCGTGGGCCTTGTGGGTGGCATTATTGCATGCAGTCCTCCTGCAAGCTCATATCCACTAGTTTGCAAGGGGAGAAATGGATTTATATACTTTTTATTAACATTGTACAGTAATGTGTGTAGGAGGATCGAGGCTGGATACCTGGAATGAGGTGGTACCTGTGTTGCCAGAAATCAACAGAGGATGTAAGTTTATAGGAAGAAACTCTGTAGAAACTGGCTGCCTTGTCCTTCAGAGACACTGGCAGAGAAGCCCCTCAAATGTCTTTGCCATAACTGGAAAGTAGAGGAAACATAGATGGAGAGAAGGGGTGTTGTGGGTGCTGAGCATGGAGACGTAGTTGCCTGCAGAGCTCAGCAGCCAAGAGAGATACATGACCTGAGAAGAGAGGCTTACTGCTGCTGCCCCAAATGTGGCTCGGTTCGTTAAGCTGGGTGGTCACTCTGCAGTGCTCCCATCAGCGTGTTTTGGGAAGGCAGCCCGTGCTGCTACAGTGGCTGCAGCTTGGATTGCTTCCCCTGGGGTCGGGCTGCTATGAGAGTGTGAGAAATGGGGGCTTTTTGAGCAGACTCAAAGGAGCAGTGGGGCTGCCAGTCTGTTGATGGTGAGGCCCTGCCCAGATGGGTCTCCGGTATGTTGAGGAAGGGGATGTGAGGACTGGGACCAAATCCCAGATCAATCTGTGAAATTAAAAAATGTTTCCGAATGACTAATACTAAAGGATAGGGACCTAGTTGATACTATTAAATTTTCTAAGTGTGTTCACAGTTTCAACTACATCCATCTGGTTGGCAGGGGGTGTGGGAGACACGGGGAAATGCATGCCCCTGTTAAAATACATGGAGCTTTTGGTGCATTGTAGCTACAAATGTGTTGCTAAAGTGAATAATCTGCTCTTTTTTTCCAGATAAATATAATTATTTGTTTTATTTAGCAGCCTTTCATGTCAGAGGACCTAGATGCCCTTTGTATTTAGATCACAAGTGAATGATTTGAGTGTATGCAGCATTGTCCTGAGGGGACATTTATTCACATCACTAAACCATCACAGAACTGGGAACAATTAGGCATGATTGGTTGTCTTAATTGAGGAAAAGCTAAAGGGACTATAATAACGGGTAGTGTATTGACAGAGCTCTGTGGGGACCTTGGGACAAGCTGTGGGATAAAATTGAGGGGCAGGGTCAAAGCTGGTGTGGAAACCCCAAGACGGAGGGTCCGCAGGGGAAGAGCCAGGGGATTTTTAACAGTGTGTGGAGAATAAACTGTTTTGGTGGTGTGTCAGAGGAATGGGAGGGTGGAATGATTTGCTTGGAGGGGAAATGGGCATGGATTTTAACTGCTCCATGTTTAATCCTCATTTTATACTATAAAACCAACTAAAATCTGAGAAAGAATCCCACCGACATGTAATGTATGCATATGTATTTTTAATGAGCTAGTCTGAACTCTTCAATGTAAAGTGAAAGCCCTGGCAAATATACAGCCTGGATGACAGCAGGCTAAGCCTTTCTTTGCTCTGGAAGTTTTCTGAAGAAAACATCAAAGGTGTCCTTTATGGGCCCAGGTAGTGCCACTCTCTGTGTTACGTGTTTTGCCATGACCCTGAGTTGCATTGTGTTATGTTTTCCATGTAGCAAGCCCAAAACCATTCAGCTTCTATCTAGGTGCTTTCTGCCTGAAATGGAAAGAAAAAAAGAACAAATATGAGCCTTCCAGAGTAAAAGACAGGTGCAAATTACCCACAGACATGGGTTTTGGCATAAATCTTTGCAGAGTCTACGCCCTCTGAGCCTTGCCATGGCCAGCAATGTGGGTTCCCACCTGCCCCAGGGCTGGGACCCACACTTACCAGTTCCAGTTCTGCAGGTGCTTTGCCCCATCAAGGCCAAGGGCAAGACGTGAATACTTTATCAGGAGCTGGGGTGTGCATGCCTAAGTGCAAATCCAATTAAGTGGACAGTAGTGAGAGGGTTTTTTCTCTTAGATATACAAAGGCAAGTGCTTCCTAAATTCTTACAGGTGAATTCAGAGTTGTGGAGCAGCTAACGTTCTGGTGAACTTTCCCTGTGCTATTCCTCAATGGTGAAAGGCTTTGCTTTCCAACTGCCAGCTTTTTAAAGATGACGGTGCAGGAGGTTAGGTTCAGCCCTGGCAGGTAAAGTACATCCCCCATGGATTTTCCCAGGTGTTGTTTTTCTAAACCTGCTGCTTGCATTACCCTCTCTGTCATGAAGTCCTATTAATTTGCCTGGGATGTGTTAGGTACTGAAGACTGCTGACATTTCAGGCTCGTCTTCAGGAAATGTCTGCTGCAGTGTTGTGGTCAGGGCTCAGATGTCTCACTGGGGCACTGCAGGGAAAAGGACAAGGCTGCTGCTGGTGCTGGGCACTTGTCAATCTCAGCATCATTCAAACAGGCAAGTGCAGTCTAGTGTGAGGGATGAGAAAATGCATCGGAGGAAGCATGGGGCTAGGAGAAGAGTGGATTTTCATCCCTCTGGGTTTGAGATGTCTGTCTGTACATGGGTGTTGTAAGCATCGCACGAGTGTGCTTGCAAGAGGTCTGTCTACCTGGTGTTTTGTCTTCTTGTCCGTGATTTTGTGGTACCTAAGTGCTTTTTAAAACAGCAGGTTTCAGATATTTGCTGCTTTGTGAGGCTGCTCTTATTTGTGTGGGCACAGTGCTTCCCTTGGCTGCAGGCATGCATTTGCACAGGGGAGAAAACAAACGGAAGTGTGTCCTGGGCACACACGTGTGATGCAGTAATTTCGTGTTTGTGGGCACTGGTCACATTCAGAGAGCAGGTGAGGAAGGGCAGAGAAATGATGGAGGTCAGCTTCTACTACCCATACCCACATTAAGAATCAGCTTCTTTTAAAACACTTGCTGCTAATGGGACTGCTGGGGGACTGCTCTGTATCAGCAAAGGTGCCAGAAACAGGGTCAGCATTAATATGTAAGTGACCTCCTGAATTAATGTTTACAGTAAGGAGCTGCAGGGGGGCTGATCTTTATTTCGCTTGGAGAAGAGAGTGGAGAAGATGGGAAATGGTGAGGGCCACAGCAAAGATGCTCATTAAATAGAGGGCTTTCTAAGGCACTGCTTTCGTTTTCAGCTTATTTGCAGGATAAGGATTAGTTTTAATTGTGAGGTTTTGCAGAATGGAAGTGCTTAATAGGCAGAAGGGGCTTTGCATGTGTGTGTGACTGGGAATGGGGGGAAGGGCAGCACAGTGTGCAAGGAAGGAGACTGCAGCACATGGAGAGTGCTGAGGAGAGGTGGCAAGCAAGAGTGTGACGCTGGACATGCATGGAAGGCAGGGTTCTGGATCAGTACAGAAGGCTGGGAGAATAAATCATCAAGTCTGAGGATTGCAGAGGGGTAAATGGGGACTGAGATTGGCATGTGGGGACCAGCAGAGGGATTACAGGGAATAGACATGCTCTGTGAATTGAAAGATATGCAATGTGGAAAATATCATATACTTTCTACAGAGCAGTGGGTAAATCAGGCAGAATATACTGTTAGTGTTGCTCCTTTTTTGGAAGAAATAAGCACATTTTCAGGTATTCAGTAAATTTGTCCCCCTCTTGCACACATGTGCATGCATGCTCATTCTGTGAGTTGCTCCATTCCCATTTTTATCTGAGGGCAGTGAAGTTACAACTTGTCACACAGCACATCAGTGGCTGAGCAGTAAAGAGGAATCAGGTCTCCCAACTCCTAATTCTCTCTGGTAGGTCTTGGGCAAAGCTGCTTTTTATGAGAACCTTGCCACTGACCTCCTCAAGAAGACTGTCCTCAGTCTCCCTCATTTCTAAGTTATGACCTCTACCTATCTAAACACTTCTTTTCCCTGCTGCTCAGTCCCCTCACAGACAGCGTCCTGGGAGGCAAGTCACATCATCAGCAGTCACTGTCAGCATGAGGTGAAGAAGCCTGGGATTCTGCTGCCACTCTGTCAGCAGAGGAAGAGAAATTCCCATGGCTGAGAACCTAAAATAGAAGCAGCCAAAATAGGCCAGGAGACTGCACTGCCCAGCCCTCGCAATCCTCTCTTCTGTACCTTTCCCATTACCTTTCATTCCTCTGCAAAAATACAGCTTGCAAGACAGGGACAGCAGCAGCAAGAATAAATGCTATGGCTTTCTGTCTTTACTGCAAAAAAGTCTTTCTGACTTTACTGCAAAATACCAGTGCATGCTGTACACATGCAGTCAACATAACTTGCGTTCCCATCTGCTGCAAATGACTGGAGGAGAAAAAATTACAGATGAACTCTACCTGTCTGTGTGTTTGAATTTGGTCTGAAGAGAGACAGCTGGAGACAGGCTATGCAAAGCTGATACAATTGCTTATCACTAAAGTGCCTAACATTTTCCATTATCCAATGTAATTTTCCATTGCTTATCAGTTTACCGAACTGCATCTGTTTGGTTTGAAGTAGTTTGGGCTGAGTATTAGCCAAGGGCTGAATATTTGTGAAAATTTCAGCTAAAAAGTCCAGAGATTAGGAAAGCATATGTTGTCGTGCTCACTGGAAACAAAAAGTTCATGTTACTGTTTTGAATGAAAAGTCGAAATTTGTCATTTGGAGGAAATTGAAATCTGGCCCGTAAAGTAACCTTGGTGTCAGGGATTTACCTTTGGCCATCTCAGTTCATATCTACCTAGATGTGGCCAAATTGCAAGCTTTTGAAAAATCTCAGTCCATACATACTCAGCAGAGACTTGTTAGAGTTTGGCCACTAAATCTTCCATCTGTATCAGTCATGCTCCATCCAGTCTTGCCAACTGCTGAATTATTTGTAATTCTCATACCATTTGGTGTTTTACTTAACTTTACGGTTCCTGGAGAAAAGATACTTTTTACTTCCTTTTGAAAATGAAATTATTTTATAGTCCTCAAAACTGCACAGGCGAGCAGGGAAGTACATTCTCTCAAAAAGCACATCCCATTCCCCACTCAGCATTGATTTCTCATTTCATAAAACCTCCTGTGATTTAAAGCTAAATGTGTGCTGTTGGTGGTGTTGATGGAGAATAAAAACCCAGGCATGAGCTGACCTGTTAATTCAAGGCTCATATGTTTTGAATAGAGTGTACTTATTTGCAATATAAGGTCTTTTGTGTAATGTGCTCTTTACAGTTTACTTATATTTTAAAATTTGTGCTTATGTGAAGGGGCTGAAGTAAGCCTGGCCAACAGGCTGGGTGTGAAATTTTCTAGTCAGTGAGACGGACTCTGGAAAAGCCGTGTCATTTGATTTATGGTACGTAGACAGATTTTCAAATTGATGTATTAGAGTGTGTAAGATGTAACTTAAGGTAGTCGTGAGTGGGAAGTAACCCAGATAAGTTGCTTGCTCTTGCCCTTTTTTGGTGCGGGGGGGCACAAATACTTCGAAAAACTTTTAATTGCTTGTTTAATGAACAGAGAGGAAGGACACATGGTTTCTGAAAATCTCTAGGATGCCCTCAGTGAGGTCTAGCACAAGGCTGGAAACAGATGGTCACACATCTGAAATACAGAAAATTGTTAGACTTAATTTGGGGAGCCTGAGAGCAAGATGCAGCAGAACTAGCTCATCAGTCTGTTAGCCAGACAGCGCCAGGCCACAAAGCCTTCCTGGTTTCAGAGAAAATGTACCGGGCTATGAGACAAAGAACGAGCAATGGTAGGCATACCTCTTCCATGAAATTGGTCTTGCATTCTTTATGCCTTTTGTAGTGCCTGTTATACCTGTTATTACCCAAGACTTCACCTTGCCATTCCCAAAGACATATCATCCCTGCCTCCCATCTCTAGAGCAGAAGTGGCCAGGTTAAGGCAAAGTATTGCTTGCAAAGGCAGTAGCAAGGTTCAGCTCTTCTGCACATGGTTGCATTGCCCTTTTTGGTACTCTTGCTCACTGCTCAGCCAGAAACCCCTTCTTCCTTCTCTTCCCCATTCGAAATGTTCATTCCTGGCCTCCTGTGCTAACAAGTGTGTAAAGCAGCTTAGAATACCTGCCTGGGGACTGAATTTAAGGCCTATGATCAAACCTCAGTGCTGTGTCACTAATACTGGGGTTACCATTCAGCTAGGCAGATAAGGGTTTTATTTAAAGCTGCGGTTAATTTTCTATTCCACCGAAATTTTGCTTCCTCTTGGGAACCTCTCCCAAAATAGTGAGGTTTTTGTTGTGTTTCCAGTGCAGTAGAGCCTGTTCTGATTTACATGCATTGAATTTGCTCTTTTAGAAAGGTAGTACGGGTGTGTGGGGTTTCTCATGAAGAGCTGCTTCTGCAAATCTGCTTTAGGAGGAGTGTGGGTGAGCTAGTCTAGCAGTAGTTGTGCACTACCTTGCTGGTATAATTCACGAGAAAAGCAACCGTCTTGTTGCTTTCCCCATCTCAGCTTCAAAAAACATGACCCCATGGCTGAAACAGGGCAGCCCAACACTTAGAAACTTGTTTACATCATTACCTTTCTGGTACATTTTTTCAGGGATGTTGGGTGAGTCACAGGTGTCAGAGGTCGCCTCTAATCTTAGCTTCCATACCTCTGTGCCTGTTTCTCCTCTCCCAGAGAATGAATTGTACCTTGAGACTTCAAGGCATACATTACAAAGGAAGTCGGTTATGGTTATGAAATAAAACCTTTTGTGCTTCTTTCAAATTTTGAAGGGTTTTGAGAGGTATTGGGTGAGTTTGGGTTCCCTACATAGATAGGAAGTTGAGATGGTGTAGCCCTATTGTGGCTGGAGTAGCAGGCTCCAGCCTGGTTGAGGATGTCATTGGGTCTTTGTTGTGCTGGGGGCAAAAGTGGGAAGTCAAACTAAATCTGGAGAATGAGCCATCCTCCTGACATCAGCACAGAAAACTCTTTCAAAAACTTTACAAAGTATCTTTGTCCTCTGTGTGAGCCTTCGGGGTCATCTCGGACAGTGCACTTCTCTGCAGCTTTTTAAGGGGTGATATCAAACATGACTATTTTGGAGGAAGAGAGTTTTACATTGGCTCAAAAAGCCAGTTCTGGTTGTTTTGATTAAAGAAGAAAACCAACCCCGATCTCCTGTAGGGATTCAGTGTTCACTGTTCAGTATTCCAGAGGCATTGAGATAGATCAGCATTAGGGAGGCTGGAGCCATTTTGGTCTTGAACTTAAAAGTGATAATGGCAATTCATTCATTCCTGGAGGCACATTCCCTATAGAGCTGTGATATTCATGGCTCTCCAGCCAAAGCCTGCTCTCATTACCTCTGTAGGTAGCCTGTGGAGGAAGTCTGGTGCAGCCCTGTGGTATTGTTGTTTACAGTGTCATGTTGCTAAATTGATCTGGGTTCACTCTTATTCATAACTCTCTCTTGGTGTTCTTAAATGAACAATTATATATGCAGACTCCTGCATTGCCATTCAGCCACAGCACTGTTGAGATTGATACTTCAGATGACTTTCATGAAAACTGTTGGCTGCCATTGTGGCACTGGTGGCTTGGAAAAGCCTTCACACCTTGGCCACATGAAAGTAAATTCAGCCTCCTTTGTTTTTCTTGTCAGCATAGTCTTTTTTAGTTCCAGGGAACCAGAGACAAAGCAAGAGCTGCTTTTAGGGACTGTAGGATCTTAGAGACCCATTACCTTAGAAAAGCTGAACAATTTCCTTGTGATTAGCTGATAAAACCCACTATTGTTATACCTGTGGCCTTCTCTTAACTTAGGAATTTTCGTACAAGGAATTTCTCCAATATCTGTCAGCTGAGTGTAGCATGCCTGTAATAGAATACATACAACTTTAAAAGCAAGGATATTAAAAGTTAAAGCAGTCATAACACTCCATTCCCTATTTCTTGTAATCCCTAGAAATCTTCCAAGCATCCTAGATAGTACTTTTAACTCCTCCTAGGACAGACAGCCTGCCAACATTCTATTTCCCACAAGGAATAGAAATGTGGCAGACCCATCTAGAACTGCTAGTTTCAGGGAGTAGGGCAGCACGGTAACTGTGGGGGGTGGGGGATTGGTAAGTCTGTCATGGTTTCTTGAAAAGGGGGTGCGTTTTACTTCACATATTTTCTCAGTTTGGACTTAGTTGGAGAGGCTACAAACAGCCTGACCTGTATGTGACCAAACTGGCTCCTGAGATGCAGTGGTAGCAAATGATGAGATGGCTGTGGATAATCAAAGTGTAGTAGATGATTTTTCCAGCTAAGGTGTTGTGCTGCACTTAACTCAGACCTTCAGTGTAAGGAAATAACCCTATCTCTTCTAAGCAAGCTGCCTTTAGCAAACAAATCTGTATTGTATGACCATAGGTCTGAGAAGGTAAGCAGGGCTGAGCTGAGACTACTCTCTTGGGAAATAGCAGATTAGGAGACTTCCTTTTGGTTCCTAAATATACCTAGTTCTTGCCCTGAGTAAAGTGCTCTTAGAAGAGCTCTAAACTTAAAATTAATTGACGTTTTTATTTTAAAAAAAGCAAAACAAAAGAAGCTTTAATAGTTTTTCAGTGCTGTGTGCTCTTAGTGCGAGATTGACAAAAACAACTTCTATTTTAAGAATCAAGACATTTGAATATTGTATGTGCAAATAAAATACGACTTGTCTTAACAAAAAAACAGCAGTGAAAAAAAATAGATTTGTTTATGATTGCTCCATTTTTTCCTGTCCTCTGTATTTACTTCATTCAGATACTTCTCTTTAATAACTTTCAAATTAGAGAGATTAAAGTAATGCTTTATTGGCAATTTCCTGATTCATTTCAAGAAAACTTTCTGAAAACTTTGTGCTGACAGCTTTGAAACCATTTGCATGATAGATGTATAAATGCCATTGGGGACTAGTGAAGTGTCATGAGATGTGAAGGATGTATCTGGTATAGTTGAAATCTCTACAAATACAGAAAAAATGGAGCAAGTTGCCACTGTGCTGAGTGCCTTAAGCAGCATGTTGCTGGCTGAGCATGCTAGCTTGTTGTGCCATGGAATAGTTAGGTCAAGGTAATTAAAACCGGTATTAAGACTGTGATTGAATTCTATCCAGGAAAGTATCTCTTATTTTGGAGCTTTGTAACTGCTGCTGTACTGAGATCCTGCTGTCCCTTTTGTTTATCAGGCAGAATTTAAGGATTCAGTTAGTACAAGTCTTTGGCTACTTATCCATTTGTCATAGCATCCTATTGGGTAGGGCAAAAGAGTTCCTCTGACTTTACTGCAAACAAATGTGCTTGTGAGCCTGACATATAGGGGACTAAGGGCAAGAGGCAAATCTTGGGGTATTTGGGTTTGTGAGAATTTTGCCAGTGGCTTCCCCATACCCTGCCCATAGTCTATGTAGTTTGGCATTGTGTTGCACCAAGCTCAGCTCCTGCTTTTTTCAGCTGCCACTGGGGCTGAGTCTAATAACGCTACAGGACTGGTCAACGAGCAAGCATTGCTCCAGTTGTGCGGCTATCACCATCTGACCCTCTCAGTGAAGTGCAGCTAAATGAAGACCCTTGGGTAAATCTGCTGGAGTCAGCACCAGCTGTAAATATGGATGACTTTGAGTGGTGCCTTGTTGCTTAATGGGACTCCCTTTGCCTTGGGACTTACTGTTTCCTCCCAAGGCAAAGATTCTCCCTCAGGAAGTATAACAAGATCCTTTCCCTTCTCTCAGATGTAGTTTTCTATAAGGAAACATAAAGCTAATAGGGCTTGTTTCCTTTGAGAATCTGCAGAATAGCATACCAGGTGGCAGTGAGAGGTTGTGCAGCAAGGGAGGGCAGTTGTCTGGTCACAGAGAGCAAAGTGCCTTCACAGAGGAAGGAAACAGAATAGAAAGAACAAACCAGTCATTCAGAGAAGGAAGGCAAAAGCATTCACACAGTGCCAGGAAGTTTTTCACTAACATTACCAAAGCCCATAAATACACAGGCAATTAAGACAGAGAGAAAAACAGAAGGTTCTTCTCTCTCCATTACTGCACATCCACTGCCTGATGCACTCTAATTGCCAGAGATTTAAAAAAGAGCTGTTCATGAACAAATATATGCTCATATCCTTTCCAGTAGGAGCAAATGTGATGGATGGGAACATCCAAGAGATCAGCTAAGATCCACCTCTCAGCCTTCATTCTCCTTCATCAGTTGCTGGCCTCCAGCTTAATGTTTAGCATCACAAGAAGCTCAGTTAAGTCAGCATGGTGGTCACTGTTTTTTGTATGCATTACAAACACGGGCAAACAGAACAACAATACTGCAGATCCGTAGGGATAAAACTACACACGGATCATTTGTGCACATGGGTAGTTTTGCGCTCATCTGGGCATAAAGGCCCTAGACAGTACATGCAAGCCCCCGAAGGCAGCTGGATAGGCAAAAGTACTTGTGAGTGCAGCTGAAAACATCTGTTCCAGCAAGGGTGTTCAGTGGATGACTAAGTCTGGTCCAAAATTTCTTACTGGAATGGCTGTTCCCTCCATTGCCCTGGCTATGCAGATCATTAAAGACATGCTGCACCAGAATGAGAGGGAAGCACACAAGGACTTACGTATTCCAAATGATGGTGGAGTCGTGCACAACTCCAGTTCAGCTGTTGTTTTTGTTGCTAAGGCAAGTTTAACCCGTGTTGGCTGAAGTGAATAAACACAGTTCTTCTCAAGCTGTATTGGAGGCAGGTATGGTTTGCCTGGGGAAGGGCTTGGTAATGGGTTTGAAGTCTTGAGTCATTTCATAAGCATGATGACTGTAATTTGAGTTGGCAGCAGTGCCAATTCCAGATGTAGTGACAGTCAGCTAAACAATGCAATACAGGAACGGTGCAGGAAGATAAAGAGCTGTTTCCAAAACAGTAAATTGAGAGAAAACATATCTGCCTCTGTCAAGATGTCAGATTAACATTCAGAGGCAGCGCAAAAGACAAAGACCTAATGATTAATTAGGAAACAGGACAACCAGGCACAAAGCAATGTGTATGTCTATGTCACTGCAAACCTGTGACCTGTCTGCATCTTACAAACCAAACATTGTTTTGGTGCCCATCAAAAAGAAATGAGGAGAGGTGTCCAAGGCACGAGGCGCTGGCACTGATAATCACAGAGAGACTTCTGTGGGAAAAGAAAATGAGTTGCTTGTGGCTCTTGAGAGAAGGCCCAGGTCTGCAAAATCATCACTGGAATGGAGAAAGTGATCACAGAACAGCTGTTACCTGCTGCTTACAGTGTGAGAACAGGTTATCAAAGGATATATTCAGGCAGCAGTTTAAAATAAGGAGGTATGCAATGTGTAGTTACTGCAGGGAGTTCTCTGCCACAGAACAGTAAGGTAATTAGAAATAGAAGTTATTTCAGCAAGTAATTTGACTAACGGAAGGACAAACCCTGGGGCTGTACACTGAAGGATGCAGGTGCAGTGCCTGCCAGAGGC
Organism: Acanthisitta chloris; assembly: GCF_000695815.1. Lineage (NCBI taxonomy): Eukaryota > Metazoa > Chordata > Aves > Passeriformes > Acanthisittidae > Acanthisitta > Acanthisitta chloris. The sequence continues at coordinate 169,902 of NW_008651108.1, forward strand.
TGTCCCAGAGCCACAAATTACTGTGGGCTGGGAGAGCAGGTTGGACAAGGTCCCTTGGGCACAGGCTTCTTACTCTTTCTTCCATATCTGCTGCTGGAGGCGGGATGCCAAACCAGATGGCTCCTGAATCAATACAGCCATTCTTATGGCCAGTTAGGAAACGTAGGTAATATGTCTACAAAGTTTTCAGACATGACCTAGGTACTTTCCACACAGCTTGACATTTGTTTGAAGTGCCAGAAGTCTGGCAAAACATGCTTGTGTTTAAATGCGCTTTCAAATTTAAAGGTGTGCATGGGACAACCTAAGGTAATTATAGTTGTGTCATTCTGATACTGTTTTGAGGTGAAATAATGGGAAAACTGATATGGGATTTGATTAATGAAAAATTAAAGAAGGGAAATATAATTAATGCCAATCAAAATGGATTTGTGGGAAATAAATCCTGTCAAACTAATCTGATATCTTTTTGATGAGATTATAAAATTTGTTGCTAAAGGTAGTAGTGCAGATGTGTTTAGACTTTTTAAAGCATTTTTTGTTATACCTCATAGGATCTTGATCAGAATAGTATAAAATAACATGATGTATTAGATGGATTAAACAGCACTCAGAAAATACAGACATAAACAGGGAATCATTGCCACAAACATGTAATATCAGAATTCCGTGCACACTGCTCCTTGCTCCTTGTCATATTTATTATTTTTATCAATACCAGGGAATAAGATGTAAAACCACCTGAAGGGAAGTTTGTTGGTGACACAAATGATAAAACTGCAGACAAACCATGAAAAAGTACAAGGTCACAGATGCAGGGCAATTGCATATTACTTGATAAACTTGGCTTAAGGAAGCAGTGCACATTTTGATACAGTCAATTATGAAGCACTATATAAAGGCATGCAAAAAGGTATTAATAGTTATCCATGCTTTTAACCTAAAGGATCCTATTCTGAGAAGCAGCAATTTTCAAAAAAAAAATATGCTAGTAGTTAGCTGAAAGTAAATCTTTGTGCAAAATTATGCTGGAAGACAAGAGTTGGGGGCTTGAAAATGTAAACTGGGATACCTCAGATGTGAGCTAGGGAAGTAATATGGGATGACTGTACTTGACAGGTGCTCAGCTACTGTAATATTGCCTTCTGTTTTGGTGCCCCCAGTTAAAGAGAGCTACTGCTAAACTGAAGGGATGTCTCAGAACCTAGACATGATGGTAATGCCATGCTTCACGGGCTGAGGTTCCTGGAGAAGAGCCTCTTTAGTTTATCAGTGGGAAACCTAAGGGGTTGCAGTTTGCAAATACCTACTTAGAGAACCAAACTTAAATAAGAGGGCACTTCAACCTAGCAAACAATGTATAAAAAGATCTAGTGACTGGAACCTGAAGCCAGGCAATTTCACACTAGAAATAAGGCACAAGTTTTTTCAACAGTGAAAGTAATTAAACATTGGAACAATTTACCATGGGAATGTGGTGGATTCTCTATCACTGGCAATTTTAAAATCAATACTAGCTGTTTCTTCAGAACATATGTTCTATCCAAGCATGAATTAATTTAGGGTAGTCCTATAAGCTGCGTTATTTAAGAGGTTGGCAAAGAAGTTCACTTTTCCTTCTGGCATTATAATCTCTATTTTCTTAAGTGTTTGGTAGTGCCTCCCTCCCCCCTTTTTTTTTTTGCCTCTTAGATCTTTTAACAGTTTTACATAAATGATCAAAAGTATTTCTCATCCTGCTTGTGTTTTAAACAGAAGAATAGAATTCATTTTCCCCTTGGACAGTGTTGTGTTTTCCACCTCCAAGTTTGGAATATAAATTTATTGTCATTGATCAGGGTTTTGGCCACATTTTGCTGTGCATTTCACATGTCACAGTGATAACTGCAGTTCTTCAAAAGGGGCCTGTATGGTTTCATTGGTGCTGCTAAATGAAACAGTCCAGGGAAGGTTTGCATGCCCTGCAGCCAGCTGGCACAGCATCTCCTACATTGATAGGGGTGAATTCTCTTGCCATTCAGAGTGGTGAGGCCACATACAAGCAGCCTGTGGGGAACATTTGTTCCTTCCTTGCAACAACCTCCAAGATGTGCCTGGTGTGCTGGCTCCTCGCACAGGCCATGCCACACCAGTGGCCACCGTGCTGACAGCTTAACAGCACAGACAGTTCACCAGTGCCTTTGCCTTCTTGGTTGTGGGGTACAGGTAAAGCCTATGCAGCCTTTTTTTTGTTTTCTTTTGATTGTTAGAGCTTGTTAGAAAAAAACATTCCAAAGTGTTTTGTTAGAGGTCAAAGTCTTGTGGAAAAACAGTAGATTTGGATGAAAATTTTCACAAGTGTATGTCCAAATAGTGGACTCAACTTGTTCAATTTATTTTGGTAATGCTGAGACATTTTTCAGATTAGCATAAAAATCTTTTGATTAAAATGCTCTGATATGTTTTTGACTTTTCAGCTATATATTATACATTATATTTTTATTTCATGTTGCAATGCTTTGACATTAACCACATACACTACACTAATATTGTTAAAATTAAACAATTCATCATCATTCTAATAAAATATTTCATTTAGTTCTAATCTTGATTTGACAGAGCTGTTTTTCTGCAGGAACTTTCAAAATTTCATCTTTCAACTTGACTTGACTTTCAAAATTTCATCTTTCAACTTGATTTGAAATGAAACCAATTAGTTTGCAGAACTTGCTTTAAAGAAGACGGCTCTTTTCCGAGGGAGTGGGGAATGTACTAGATCTAAGTGTATACTGCATATTGCATTGACTCTCATACCCATGCTTCAAGTGTCTCTCTGACCTCTCAAAATAAGTTTGTTCCACTTGTCTACAATCAAGGATGGAGTTCAGCTTCAGACTGTAGACCACCTACTGCAGATATCTATCTGTTATCCAGGTATATACACTCTCATACCTTACGTTTCTGTGTATATGTTCAGTCAAGTCAGCTGCCACAATAGACTAGACATCTGCATTTGGTCAGCAAAATATCCCTCCAGACCATGCTGCTGGTATAGACCTGGGGGTTGATTCAGTGCCTAAATGTAGGTATTGAGAGCTGGTTTCGTTGCCTTCAACTGTGAAGAGCTTCACAGCAGACATGGTTAACAATGTCATGGGATTTATGGAAGACTCATGCTCTGCTCTCTGCAGGTGATTCCCTCCTATCAGTAAGTGCAAAAAGAAATGTAAAAGCATGATCCACAAAATTTCAGTAGCTTTGGTACCTTTAGCTCTTTCAACTCTATCTCAGCTGCCTTGACAGAACATGAGGAGTCTCTTGGTGAAATGAGAAGACTTCCCTACTTATGCTACTGTCTTTTATTTTCAGGGCTATATTTTATCAGTGCTACTAATTAGCAGCAAAACCAAAAATCTTCTGAGCTGCTGCTCAGCTCTGGACAACACTGCTAGACTCAGAATCTGGTGGAAGGAAACATCAGGCCATTTGCTACCAGTCTAGGTCTGTCCTGGGGTTGATGATAAGGTCTTTGAAGAATGACACACGAAAGGATAAACCCCAAAGTTGGATCCTTGAATGAGGGCAACAGTCAAAAAACCTCCAACCTATTGAATACAAAGTCACCCATCGGCAAATCTAAAAAATTGCTTTCTTCCTTCCTACTGTTCCATCAGCTGTACCCATTTCATCAGCTGTACCCACATCCTTGTAGTAAGACCCTCAAGTACCATACACAGTTTTCAAGGAAATCTTTATTTAAACAAGCACCTAGTGTCCAACAAGCTAACCAGTCCCAGTGAGAGGCTTCAACTCAGGAAAAGATAGATGCTAGTAATTTTGTACCTACATATATAATAACAACTAAATGTGCACTGCACTGTAACTTGGCACTGAGGCCAACTATCATGGAACAGCCCACACTGAGTCTGTTAAAATCTCTTACTCTCCAAAACAGATTGACTGTGTCTGATTTGCCTGTTGGAAATGGGTCTGTTGGGAGTGCTAGCCCATAGATATGACAGGGAACTGTTTGGCACAGTGTTGGTTGACACAGGACAAAACTGTGTTAGGAACCACTCTAGCAGTTCAGCAACGCTGGTGGCTCCAACACTGGAGAATGTTTCCAGGTGCTGTTTAATTTACTAGTAAGGGCATAGCTAAGGAAGCCAGCTCAGAAGTTTGTTGTTGCTGTTGATCTTACATGAAAAGGGTATTTCAGTGATGAGCAGCAACATAAAATGAATAGATGGGAAGGTATAGAAATAGGTCATGTTTTCATATGGATTCAATTTTGGATCCTCTGGCGCTATATGGTGGTGTTTGTACTCTCTCACTTGGTTGAACTGGCATCAGGACTGACTGCTGTTTTCTGTAGATGTATTGGCAAGGGAGATCAGGCCAGTTCTGTTCTGCAGCTGTTGTTGCTGAAGCTCATTGCATGTATGCCATTTGTTTGCAAAGCTTGAGATGGGGGGGGTTCTACGTTGGAGTTGTATTATAATTAGCCCATTCAGCTGTCAAAGTTGGGCCCTAGCCTTTGCTTCCATATAGTTGGCCAAGAAGGATTATCCTAGCAAGTATTTGGGGAGGATTTTCTTTTGCAGGGTTGTGTCTACCTAGTGGATTCTTTATGTCATGCTTTCATTTTTAGACTGAAGCTCAGTCATTCATTAATTATGAGACCTCCTTAAATATATAATTTAAAGGATATTCAGTGTTTATTCTCTGTTATAAAATTTTATTCTGTTTTGGTAGTTTGGGTTTATTTTTCTCCAAGTTTGATCTGTAGCTTCTAGGCAGTGGACAATGAAAACCATCCTATCATGATAGGAACATCAGCATACAATGTAAGCACCTCTTTCTGAGTTGATTGTTTTTGAAAGTTTGGGTTCAAAGAGTGTCCAAGGAGGCCAGTAGATTGCAGGTGTCCGTGTGGCTAAGTGGAACACTTAGCCTACTGGAGTGTTTTAGTCTCCGTGCTTGTTTGCACAGATTTTACTTTTAGACTTCATGTTTGAATTGTTGTATGAATTTAATGAGAGACTCTGTTTTTCTGTCAATTTAATTCTGAGTGCCAACCTGAGTCAAAAACCTTTATTTAAGCCTATGCCTCAGAAAAATACCTTTGCAGCTTTTGTCTGATACAGGCTTGTTAATGAGCATCTGCACAGTAATGTGGTTAGCACTTAGTTTCCTAGGGAAGAATCCCATTTGAATTCTCTGGATTATGTTATTGTTGGCCAGATATGGTAATGCGTCCTTCTTGAGGATGCTGCTGACTAGATGGCTTATAAAACACTTCTGTGGCACACAAGGCTAAGTGCATTTTGGCTTATGTGCATTTAGGGCAGTTAGTTCATCTGAACATGTGTGCTCCTGAAAGCTGTTGGGTGGTCATCATGCCCCTCTCCCTATATTTAGCTTAGAGCAAATTTCAGATAAACATGTGAAAAAGGGAAGATCACATGGTATGAAAAGTCAGAAGGAATGAGGCATGCCAGAGTCACTGCAAGCACACAAAAGATGGGGGGAGTGATGTACTTAAATATTTAGCCACAGTTGCAGGGAGGAAATCGCAGACAGGCTAGAGCGGAACGCTTGTTAATTGCTGATTTTCTGGGCATTCTAGCATATAGGCACTAGCTCCTGTCTTGTTACTTGTTGAAGAGGAAAAGGGGTTGAAAAGGAAAAGCCATTTATTTTTCTGTGTGTGTTTTTAATTGTCCCTCCTGAGACGGGCTTTTGCATGGTCTCATATTCAATCTGTCAGAGGTTTTTTTCTGACAGCTGAGACTCTTATCAGAGTGCACCAGCTATCAAAAGGTGAGGTGAAGGAGCAGCACTGCACAACACAGGTGTGGTCTTGGGGTGGATGGGCTCTGTCACACATGCTTGGGGTACCTGTAAAGTTACCGTTAGCATCGGAGCCTGGAGAAAGAGAATTCTCCCTCTGGAATCAGTTTGAAGTGTGACTTCAAACTGATGGTGGTTTTCCATGGTTTGATGTCCTGTCTCTCTCACAGACCAGCTCATGGTTGTTTCGGGCTTTTCCTTGCAAAGGTCACACTGGTCAAAAATACTGTCTTGACAGTTTAGGAGAGGACATTCTCTCTTGTCTCACAGAGAGGAAAAATGATAAGGCAAGCTGTACCCGTCTGTTGCTGTTGACCTATCTCCACTTGGTGAGGAAGTACAGCTAGGTCTCCATTGTCCATTTAGTTTTTAGGTTCTCCTGATGCTCTCATTTTTAAACTTTCTGCCAGTGCTGTTACCACTGTGGTCATAGAGCACAGAGTGCTGAGATGAACGTGACCTCCTCAAAATCATCAGGATTACTTGTACTGACATTTCTGGCAGTGATGGCCGCAGTGTGGAGATACCCAGTCTCTGTTTAAATTGCCTTGTTTGCATCTTGGTTGCAGCAGCAGGCATGCAGTGGAAATTAAATCATTGTGTTCCTCTGTTGCACTTTGCAGGCCTTGCTGAGCTGTTTGATGGGGTTAGACTTCCCTTATACCAAAACACACTGATTCGAGCACAAGTGCTATGAGGAGAGGATAAGGGAGGTGGGATTGTTCAGCCTGGAGAAGAGGAGGCTCAGGGGAGACCTTAACACCCTCTACAACTCCCTGAAAGGAGGTTGGAGTCAGGTGAGGGTTGGTCTCTTCTCCCAGGCAACCAGCAGTAGGACAAGAGGGCACAGACTCAAGCTCTGCCAGGGGAGGTTTAGGTTGGATATTAGGAAGAGATTTTTTACAGAGACAGTAGTCTGGCATTGGAATGTGCTGCCCAGGGAGGTGGTGGATTCACCATCCCTGGAGGTTTTCAAGATGAGACTGGATGTGGCACTTAGTGCCATGGTCTAGTAACGACGGTAGGGTTGGACTTGATGGTCTTTGAGGTCTCTTCCAACCAGGTTGATTCTATGATTCTATGATTCAGCATGAGGTCAGACTTGCCAGCAGTGCCCTGCTGTGAGCATGTGGCAGCTGGCCATATGTGTTGTCTTTGCTTGAAGCAGAGCTCAGGGACACAAGTAATGAAGGGTGGCACCTGTTTCCATTAGTCATCCCTGCAACAATGCTGTGCACAAGCTTGAAGCACAGAGAGCATTAGTGGGAGCATGTGAAAGAGAAGAATAGGTGAAACTTTGCTCCCACAGGAGGAGAAGCAAGGGCTGAATGACAGATGCCTCAAAGGCCTTCTGCTGGGTGATGTATTTTTTGGAGAGCTTAGCAAGGGCAATTTCATTCCTTAGTCCTCGGCAAGAAGCTTTGCCAAGGAGATCAAAGGTTTAACAACTCAGGCTAAGCATAGGTAGGAGAGGTGGCATCTCACCATCTTTGGGCTCAATATAGGATTTCTGGGGAAAAAAGAAGATGAAAACACCTCATCAGTTTACTATACCTGCACATACTCACTGTTTTCTGCACTATGTTTCTGTCATAGTAATATCCTTTCTTCTCTCTTCTCTTTTCTCCTTGACATCCCCCTCTCCCTGTATGTAGTTCCAATCCACTGTGTCCTAGTGACTGCTAGGGTGTTTATCATGATCAGTCTGGACTTTGAGGTGCAGACACTGTATGGCATGTGATAAATGATAAATTTCAGGAGAATGTGTCTTTCTGTGCCTTGGATCTTGAATGTCCCTGGCCAGAGAATACAAAATTGAGGCAATCAAACCCACAATCTAATTTGGAAATATTTTCCAAAAAGTCTTTGCATTCCCTTTCCTTGAGGCAAAATGGATATTGTTATGCTGTGCCCCCTCACGATGTGGAGCTGTTGTGTTTCTAAATAAGTTTAGGACAATGATTTGGATATTACACTACTAAAGTGTGACTCCCTTGGTCTACTGGATTCTCAGGCATTGTGTATAAAGAAATACAGTGGCACCTTAAGGAGGAGTGTACTTTGATGGAGTAGATTATACACATGTTTCTATGAGACAGATTCTTTGAAGTAGTCTTGTCAGTAATTGCCACAACAGGAGGGAATGTCTGAACTACATTTATAGGCCTGTTTTCAGGAGTTTGTCAAAACAGAGTTTCATCCCACTTGGAAGTGTTAAGACTTACAAACTTTTTTCTTTTTTTCTCCTCTCGAAAAACAGATGGAAAAAAAGATGAAATCCCTATATTTTTTTATGAGAGAAATATTTAGGCATATGGGAAGGTTTTCTTTTGACATCATAGAGATGTTTCATTTCAGAGATTCTGAAACACTACATTTCTTTATCATCTCAACTGCTAAATGACTCAAAATATTTCAGCTTTTAAAATGGAACACAAACTGGTACATACTCTTACCTGACTAAAATTAAATGTGTAAGAAGTGATTCATGGTAAAAGTGACAATGAAATTGATTCAAATTTCCTGCAAATTATTTCTACTGTTACATGGTAGTGGTTTTTTATTTGGCTTGTTTTGTTTCTGTTTTTGTTTTAACCCAAAAACACCGCACTTGAGGAACTTTTGTGAAAAAGTTTCACAATGTGTTTGGAACAGAAAAAGTTAATAAAAAAATATTTCAGCTGAGAGGCATTCACCCTTTCCAAAAGTGCTACCTTGCCAGACTGTTGAGAATATCAGATATTATGGTCTTTGGAATCAGAAAAGGGAACTGGCTGGGAGGTGTTTGTCATGAGTTTCAAACAGTTAGCATTTAAACTAAGAAGCCAAAGTACTAGGAAGATGGCAGAGAAGCTCATTTTTGAATGTGATGCCAGGATAAGAAGATAGCCCTGATTTTGCTGTTATCCCAATTTTCCTCCTGGAGAACCCACATGTTTCGCTCTTGGTCTCATTTGAAAATCTTAGGGACATTCAGATGTATTGTATGTACTTCCCTTAGCTAATTTGCACACTGCAAGCTATCACAGCACTCCAGAAGCGGGTCAGTGCACAGGCAGTAAGAATATTACTTATCTAACCAATTGCAATTAAGCACTACCGTTTGAATTTGGAATATAGAGTGTGTGTTGAAGCCATTTACGAAAAAAAGTGCAAACAATTTAACAAACATAATTGGGAAACAAAAATAAACAAAACCAAATTCAAAGCAATGGCCCTCTGGTCATGGAAAGAAGCTGAATTTGTTGGCTGTCTTATCTGGCATGAGTTAGTTGCTCAGCTGTACATACAGACATCGTCCACCAGGATTTGAATTGGGAGCCAGGAACTCATTGCTAGGCCTTCAGCTGATAATGGCCTTCCATCATTAAAGATTTCCCTAATGGAAATTGCTAACATTTAGAGAGCTTTTATGGAATCTTGCTTAGTATTTAATAGAGAATTTGAGCCATCCTAGGAGAATCTCTTCCTTTTTCACTCCTGTATTTTTAGAAAGCCATTGTTTGGATAGCCTAGTAAATTTTTGTAGAGCCCTGTTGAGGTTTTCTCCACCGTGATCTAAAGGGTTGTTCTGGAAGGGCTAGGTTGTAACCTCCTCTGAGACAGACTTCTCTTCTTCCCTTAGCCAGACAAGTAATTTTGTATTCCTGGTAGGTCAGATTCAAAGCTGGTGCTCATCAGCAAAGTTCCCATGATCTCCCTCAGGCATCAGTGAAGCTATGCCTGTTTATAAAGGTGACGGATCCGTCCTAGCGAGTTTGTTCCTGCGCACCCTCTCCCATGCCATACACCAGTATGGAAGCTAACTCTTGTTTGCCAGTCTTCATGGAAATAGACAAATGCAAATAGTGACAATGGACCTTCAGCCTCTTTCTGCCCTTGTCAACCATAAGTAGCATTACAGGTATCCTGTGTTTTGCAGCAGCAGCAGCCTCCAGTACTGGAGGAGGAGAGCACTGGTTTTGTGCAAAGTGCTTGGCAGAATGTAGCCAAAGAGAGGAGCCAGTATGTCAGGAAAGTAAAAGAAGCAGCACTCAGGCAACATGATGCAATTAGGGATTTCTGGATGCTTACATGGGCCTGTCAGTGGTGTGTATTACTGTCTTTCAGAACATCCACTAGTTAATTAAAGCCAAATGCAAATCACCTTCACTTCTTTCTTGCCTGCTGTTTTTTCTTCCTCCTCCTCTTTTTGTTTTTTCCGAACTTAAGGACTTGAATTGCTGTGCTGACTGCACATGTCCTTAGCTAGGCATAGATCTGTCTAGGGCACACAAGGAGCTAGCAGGAAGAAAGAAGTCTCAACTTGTTCAGGTTCTTATAACCCACCTCTGTATGGCACTCACAGCCTTCCCTCTGTACTACTGAAAGAACTATCAAAGGAAATGGGCTGTACTTGAGTAGCAACTGGGAACAAACCACAGGTGCCCTTCTATTAAGCTGCTCCTCATTTTGATCCCAAGGAATCAAGTGAGATCAGCACTTTGGAGAGTACCCCATGGGGTCTCTGCCCTGGTCTGGGGCAAGAGGTAACAGATTAGTCATTGGGCACAAACTGCTTGGGAGCTGGGAGGTCAGTGCAGTGTGGTATATTGAGAACAAGGAGCTATCCTTAGCCACCAAGGTGCAACAACCAGAGAACAAGGAAGAGGTGGGAGTGATATGTCAAACATGCCTGGCTTTTAAGAAAACCTGGTCATGGTGTTCTTTTCTTCTACTGAGCTGAGCACTGTGACCCATCTTGCCTGTCCCAGCAGCTAATGTATGGCACCTGGAAAATGCTTGCATCAGTAAAGTATTGAATATTTTAGACTCTTGATTATTGCAGGAACAACATTTTCCTCAGTATTTTCAACTGTAATAAAATTTCCTCTTGATGTTCCGGGAACTAGGAGCACCATTTAGAACCAGGGAAAGACCCCATTTGTTCCCAAGGTACTTCTGTGGACTTTAAACTATTTATAAGCTGTCTGTTCTTGGACAATTTTGCCAAAAATGTGCACTTTTGCTAAGTGTTGAACAAGAACTATTTTAAGAAGCTCTCAAAAATTGTAAAAGCATTTTTATGTAGTATGTGCTTATGAAGGTGATTGGCTACAAGCAGCATCCACTGAACATATTTGCAGTAGCTCTCTGCCTGTTACCCTCAGGCTCAGACTGCAGCACTCATGCTCTACCAGCCCAGAATCCAAAATCTAGCTCTGCCAGCACAGCCTCCTTTGCTCCTCCCTGTATGGGTTGCCAACAGATCCCATTCTTAGCCTACATAAGTCTGGCATTGTCACCCCGATCATCCCTTGTGCGAGATATTAATCCCCTGTGTTCAACAGGGATAGGTAAAAGCCAGCACATGCTGTTTTCACTGGTGTCATTAGCTAGCTTGTTAATGCTGGGATTTGAGAAGCATTGACGAGGATGTTGCTACAACCCATGCATGAGCCACCCAATGTCCCTTTTTTTTTCTTGCAGATGGAGAAAAAACTTTCTGACTTGACAGCATAAAAAGAGGTTGTTTTTTTTTTCCGGGGGGAAAAATTATATAGAATTATGTCACATCAAGAGAAACACAATGATTAAAATAACTTGCTATGAATATTCATTCTCAGCTTGGCAGATGGATGAAGTGGGCTGAGCATTTGCAGAATATTGCTAACTGAGCTCTCTTCCAGAGAATAACATTTCAAAAGAATTTCCGATTAGGTCTGTTGGCCAAAACTAGAAAGGATTTTTCTCTTCCTTTTTTCTTTCTTTGGCATTCTGAGCTTCCACC